>NC_068938.1:9362519-9544788 GCF_016801865.2 Culex pipiens pallens
AGCGGAAATTTCACTGCTTTGGCTGCTCATTGTGGCCTTGCCGAGGCCTGAAAGTTTTATATTCACTTAGTTTTTTTTATACGACCGGCAAAATTTTAATTACCTTGTTCGATACCCTTCGCATTTTGTTTTATTTAGGTTTTTGAAACTTTTCATTTGTTCAAATATTTTTTTTACTATAATTTGTTTTTATTTAAATAAAACAATAATCGTAAAAGATAAGTCGGGTATTTGAAGGGCAAATGTTTGACTGCATCAAACGGATGTCACGTGTAAAGAATACGGCATCGCTATAAAAGGTGAAAGTTGCAACTCATTGAAGAATTGAGGTTCTTTTTCATACAAAATGCAACACTTTTACAGCAAGAAAAATGTGTAAAATAAATCAAAGTGAAGAAAAAGGCCCAATCCATAAAAGTCTCACTTTTTGCAGCTGCTAAACCGAGCTCATCAAAGCATCATATAAAATACACTGCAATAATTCGTACAGCATTTTGTAGGTTACGCACAGAAATTACGTAACGCCTTTATCTTTTCCACTCTCCCGGCGTCCGAGTGTGTGCTTCCTCCGTTGAATATCTAATAAAAAACAGTCAAGAGAGCGAAAAAAAAGTCTCCATTAGTCAGAGACAACGAAAGAAAAAATAAAAACGATGTTCATCCGTTTAATGGCACGAGCCAGTTTCTAAAGCTGTACAAATTTCACGCAGTTATGTGTGAAGGCGATTATCGGCCTCGACACATCAACGGCGCTTGTCATAGACAATTGGATTGTTATCCTCGCTTTCTGATAAATTTGTTTTAACCAAAATTATTGAAGCTAGAAAATCCACTTGTCTGTGATAATTTCAAAGCAAATGTTGGCATTTATGGAAGCGTTAAAACTTTTTTAAATTACTTGCAAGTTTTTTTTCTCTACCCAAACAATCAACTTATCTGTTTAGCAGATTTTTTTGTTCATTTTAAAAACCACACCGATCCATTTGGGAATATCAATTACCGTGGCTCATTGTTTCGCTGATTGGCAATCGAACGCCATCGGACACACGCAGTCCAAAAATAGTAGGCTTTGGCGGTGCTGGTGGTTGATGGTTGCATTTTTGATTAGAAGCTAGCTAGCAAGCAAGCGTATTTAGTCTGGGATTGCAACCAAAGTCGGTGATGACGCCTACTATGCGAATTTGTTGTTGGTTTGTTGCGCGGGGTTGTGATGTTGTTTGCTGCTTAGTTATAAGTACTGAAATCGCACGAAGAGGTGCTCTAAGCAATTAGAAGGTGTGCTTGAAAAAAATGCCGACAGGCTAGGAAAATTTGAATTGTCATGCTTTTTTTCTTTAGTAATTTTTAAGCAATTTTCTGTTCTTACAAAAGAAAGGTTTAAGGTTTGCTTTTGGAGAAACGCTTTTCTCAGAAATCTTTTAAAAATCGTGCACGGTGAGGAATCGTCCCAGAAAAAAAATCATATTACTAAATTGAAGGTTTAGATGCGCTCTTTCGATTGAATTTTGGCTCGAAACCCGGAACTTAAAGCCTGATTTTTGAGAGCTCTTTTTCTGAAGTACTTGAGCGATGTCTGTATCCGCTCTTTAAAAAATTGTGTCTTACATCATTGGAAAACCACTCGTAAAACCCACATTTTTTATATTTCAGATTTGTAGCCGTGGGGTCGGAGACGAACATTTAATTTTCGTATCACAATTTTCGACCAGTAAATGTGGTCAAAGCCATTTTAGAGGTATTTTTCAGACAATTTTACAGATAACACTATCAAATTAAAAGAATTCAGTTTCAAACAATAAGCCACTCGAAAACATGCGCCATAAACTGCTTGGGCCCAAAATTTGAAGCGTTTCCAAAATGTATTTCCAGAGATATAGCCATACTAGTGTTTTTCGTCTTATTTTTACCCAATTTTTCCCATTAAATTTTTGGTTTTATACAGAATCATATACTAAACATCAAATTCGAAGTCCCGGCTCGTTCTCGCTCGAAAAGTCGTCAAGTCGAAGCATAAACGCCAGCACATTTACGCTTGCGCGTTTTACGCTGCGCGTGAAAGTGTTCTTTCTTGCTTCTCATAAAAGATCGACAAAGTGCAATATCGATACATATGTTTTTTTGTTAATCATAGACTAACATTGAAGACTGAGTGTTCTTTTTTTTCTAATAATGTCAATCCAATAAGTTTTTTTCAATTAATTATAATTATCTTGCGTCCCATAATGAACCTTTGAAAAAAATTGCATTCGAAGTTTTAGACTAATTCGAAGCTTTAGGTCAAATTCTCACTGGGTGGTATTATTATGTTTGTGATAAATTGATTGCTCCAATTTATTTTTCGGAGTTTCATCATTTTGTAAGAAAGGCTCTTTTTCACCTCTGGTGATATTAAATCGGTTTTTTTTTTTAAATTTTGTGTTGTATTTACCACTTTTCTGTTTAACTGTTTTTAACAGTTTATTTGTGTACTTTTTGAACTTTATTTATAGTTTTTCATTTATCACATATTTAAGAATGGGGGGAAATAGGAATAAGGTTTTCAAACATATTTTGTTAAGTTTGTGTTCCATTTCAAACATCTGATCTGATCTTCAATTGTTTTTTCAACTTTCTTCAAATTAAAAAAGTTTTAAATTAAAATAGTTACTCTCTTAAAAATTAACAGTCCTGCGAAAAATAAAATTAGGCCGATGCAAATGTTTAACAAAGTTTTTGTCCCTCGGCTGTAGGGGGGGCAAACAAATAAAAATAGATATAAAAATGTTAATAACAACCCAGAATTTCACCGTTTCAATGTATTACAGTCGGTTATCAATCATTAGTTTACAAATTTAAGTTTTAGCGAAAATATACTTTTTGCGGAAAAAAACTTTTTGCAATTTAAAAAGTAGTTATTTGTTAGTGTGAGATATCCTTAGTTTGTTTTTTTTTTCTCAAGTATCAAAATTCTAAATATTCTTCAGTTTTACATTGATTCATACACGAAAGGATCCTCCTATACTTTAATTTCTAGGAATAATGTTTGATTTTTCGAAATGAAATAGTTTTATTAGTATATACATTTTGTTCAGGTATTAGTATCAGGATTGATATTTTTTATCGTAGCATAAAATATATAACAAGAAAATAAATCAATGGTTTTCATAAAAAATAAAGATTAAAATTTTAAAGATTTATTTTTGAACCGTTCGCTTTTTTTTAAGGAATTTTTGCATAAGCGGTTAATTTTAGTTTCTTTTGCAAAATTTGCACAAATTATACATTCCACTACATTGTTCAGTTTATTAAACAAACTGCATATTTATATATTTTGTATAACTTGTTATTTATGAAAACTTAAATGTTATGATAAATGTGAAATCTAAAATTATAAAATTAGATAAAAAAAAGATCATGTCGCCACCCCTCCTTTTCTGAAAACCAAATTTAAACGATCGAACTGTTGTAAGTTCAATTAAACAAAAACCCGTTAATTTACTACACAAAATAATTTTGACATCATGCAGTCCCTAAACGGTTCAAAATGAGCCACGGTCCTTTTTTTTTGCGAACCGTTCACTCATACAAGCGAGCCGTTTAATTTGGGCGACTGGCTCTTTTTTGCCCAACGCAAGTTTTTTTTTATTACATTTAAATGTTTTTTTTTAAATCTATTTTTTTAGGATTTCTTCATTGATTAGCTTATCGTATCTACTCACATTTAAAAAAAAAAATATTGAAATTGTTTTTTTTTGCAGTCACTTTGGTTCCAATAAGACTAGGATATTTCATTTTTTTTATGTTTTTGCGTGATATTAAATGAATTTATTTTTTGCTTTGGATTTATTTTTTTTTAAACTGACTTTTTATTTATTGATTGTTTTTCTTTTAGTCGAGGGTTTTGATTTTCGGCTCATCAGTAAGAAATCACTCACTGATCGCTGAGCGAATCTTTGCTGACAAGAGCGCGCAACCATTCGCGAACGAACAAGACTCGCTAGCTGACAGCAGCGTTTTGGCCAATCAGCGTGAATTTCTTTGCCTACCTGAGTCACTATTTTCAGTTAGCTTTGGAGCGACATATTGCCATCCGTCTCTTCTGAGCCATTCGCTGTAGTGCCTGATTGGAGTGAGAGAGCGGGAGCGACACAGAGAGAGAGAGTATTCAGTAGCGATTGATGTGGAAGTGACAAACGATAGGAAACTGTCAGAGCAGCTTATAAGTTTATGGCCCAACACAGTTATTTTGGAGCTTTAATCAAGCAATAAACTATCCATATGCTGAAGATAGGTATTTGATTAGAATAAGTATATTTCCTGGGTCTCGTGGCGCAGGGGTAGCGGCTTCGGCTGCCGATCCCGATGATGCTATGAGACGCGGGTTCGATTCCCGCCTTATCCACTGAGCTTCTATCGGATGGTGAAGTAAAACGTCGGTCCCGGTTTCTCCTGTCTCGTCAGAGGCGCTGGAGCAGAAATCCCACGTTAGAGGAAGGCCATGCCCCGGGGGGCGTAGTGCCAATAGTTTCGTTTTTTAACTATATTTCCTCTTATAAAACATATTCAAATATTCAGAGAATTCACTTGATATCTTTGCTCGACTTTTCATGTTTTTTTATGCATCGTAAATAAATTAGTTTCCTTGATTGGTTATTTTTTTTTCAATTATTTATTTACAATAATTAAAAAAATTGGTTTGTTTTATGTGCTGGAAATTCTGTATCTGCCGCTCACAACTTTTTTAAAAGGTGACGAAAATTGTGATAAAATGTTACAGTTATTTACAGACAAAAATTAATTACAAATAGCTCGAATTCGCTCAACCTAATCCAAACCAAAACAAACCTCCAAGCGTCGGCAGTCGCGAATACCGCGCGCCACCTACGACTCGCTAAGCACCTTATAACTTCGCGAAGGTGCGAAAAAGCCCCCTTCCCGCCGCTCCGCTTAACTAGTCTTAGTCTGGCTTAGGCTGCTGCTCTGAATTAAATTGTTCACCGGCGTCGTCGTCGTCGTTGTTGTTGTTTTCGCTGGTGTGCGTTTTAGTTATATCTACACTACCTAGTTTGCCCCATTGCCAACCCAATATCGACCACCAACCGACAGCGGGTTATTTTTTTTGTCTTACCTATTATTTTGCTCGAGCAACTACCCGGGTGCAGTCACGAACGAACCGCGCGCACACAGGTTGCGCTGGGCCACCTTCAAAGGCCGCGTTTCGTCATCACAATGATAATCATTTTGTGTAAGGCTCTCCCCCAATTGATTGCGCTACGACGGTATCTTCTTCCTCATTAGATATTCTAACGTGTTTTTTTTCTCTCCTCTCTCTTTCTTCTTGTAGATTCCAGCGATGGTCAGCAACAAATCGTGTCAACAGGTTCACCCACAAGCAGCAGCAGGGGTGGCACCTCTTCAGCGTCGTCCATAAGCTCACCACACACAACGAAGCATCTTCATCTACCTTCACATCACAGCTACCAACAGCAGAAGCAGCAGCAGCATCATCACCATCGCAAGTCAGAGTCAAAGAAGTTGGAACCTGTGACCGAGTCGGTCGTCGTGAACGTCGTCAGCAGCAACTGCAGCAGCATAGTGCCATCGGGAGAGGACGAGCTCGGAACGTCGTCGTCCACGCCGGTGACGACCACGCCCAGCAAGCTGATCATCAACACGACCGACAACGACAACGAAGAGTCGTCCGATCGGGAAGTTTCGCCCAAGTTTGTGGTGGGGACGAAAAAGTACGGCCGACGGTCGCGACCTCGCCAGGACTGCAACGGCTTCGACACGTCGTCGGACTTTAGCAACTCGGACAACGAATCGGTACCGTTGCCAGGGGACGCCCCACAAGAACCAACCGAAGAAGCCTCCTCCACGACAGCTGGTGGCAAAAGTTCTTCCAAAGTGCAGCGTTCCGCATCGCAGAGCGACATTCACGGCTCGAAGCGGCGCCGCCCGCCGATGGGCGGAAGTAGGCTCAAGCGTTGCGCCTCACTTCCGACGCACCGCCAACGGCCGGCAGATTTCAAGAGTCGAATCGCGCGCGACCAGCTCAACATGGAGCACGACAAGATCGACAAGAAAATCTACTTCATGAAGCTGTCGGAGAACCTGCGTGAAATTTGGGACTCCCTCGTCGGCAACGGCCACGGTGACCTGCTCAACCAAACCCAACTCGAGGTCGTGTGCGAACGGGTCGGCCTGCAGAAACTCCCGGCGCGACTCGCCGCCCAAGAAGTATTCCTCAAACTCAACCTCCAACCCATCGAGGGCATCAGCTTCGATGAGTTCATCTCGTTGCTGCAAAGCGATTCGGACATTCTCCCCATCAACAACACCCCCCACCCCGACAAGGACAGCCTAGCAGTGTTCGACGAAAGTGACAACTTCAAGGTCGTCGTCGGCGCGGGCGGTGGTGGTGGAGCGGACCAGGAGCTAGACCGCGACAGTGTCGAAGAAACGGTCGGATTTACGATGCGAATGCCGGCGGATTGGTCGGCGGCGGCGGCCGACATCGGTTCCCTCGCGGCGTCCATCATCGCGGACATGTGGGAGTCGGCGGGCATTGCGGAACCACGCCAGCTGCTGCACGAGATGGGATTCTACGGGGAGGAGTTGCAGGTGGCGGATCTCGTTGCGGCGCTCGATGACGAGCAGCAGCGGTTGGGCGATGGCAGTGATACGTCGGTTGTTATGAGGGTGAGTTTTTTTTTGCTCTATGTCAATGTTTGTGCAGGCGCAGTTGATCGACCCACGCGATGAGATCGCGGGGTTGTTTTGTAGGAGGCGAGCTTTGAAGTATTTTTTGTCGAGTTTATGAGTGCATTTTGAGGTTGTAGGTCTTTGACGTTCATTTCGTTAATTTATTGACCAACGTTAGCCCAAAGCAAATTTTATATCAAGTTCATTTTAAAAACTGAAATGAAACAATCTAAAAATCAAAAAAGAATCTGAAAATTGAAAAACATAAAATCCAAAAATCTAGAAATCCAAAAATCTAGAAATCCAAAAATCTTGAAATCCGAAAATCTAGAATACTAAAATACTAAAATACTAAAATACTAAAATACTAAAATACTAAAATACTAAAATACTAAAATACTAAAATACTAAAATACTAAAATACTAAAATACTAAAATACTAAAATACTAAAATACTAAATACTAAAATACTAAAATACTAAAATACTAAAATACTAAAATACTAAAATACTAAAATACTAAAATACTAAAATACTAAAATACTAAAATACTAAAATACTAAAATACTAAAATACTAAAATACTAAAATACTAAAATACTAAAATAATAAAATACTAAAATACTAAAATACTAAAATACTAAAATACTAAAATACTAAAATACTAAAATACTAAAATACTAAAATACTAAAATACTAAATACTAAAATACTAAAATACTAAAATACTAAAATACTAAAATACTAAAATACTAAAATACTAAAATACTAAAATACTAAAATACTAAAATACTTAAATACTGAAATACTAAAATACTAAAATACTAAAATACTAAAATACTAAAATACTAAAATACTAAAATACTAAAATACTAAAATACTAAAATACTAAAATACTAAAATACTAAAATACTAAAATACTAAAATACTAAAATACTAAAATACTAAAATACTAAAATACTAAAATACTAAAATACTAAAATACTAAAATACTAAAATACTAAAATACTAAAATACTAAAATACTAAAATACTAAAATACTAAAATACTAAAATACTAAAATACTAAAATACTAAAATACTAAAATACTAAAATACTAAAATACTAAAATACTAAAATACTAAAATACTAAAATACTAAAATACTAAAATACTAAAATACTAAAATACTAAAATACTAAAATACTAAATACTAAAATACTAAAATACTAAAATACTAAATACTAAAATACTAAAATACTAAATACTAAAATACTAAAATACTAAAATACTAAAATACTAAAATACTAAAATACTAAAATACTAAAATACTAAAATACTAAAATACTAAAATACTAAAATACTAAAATACTAAAATACTAAAATACTAAAATACTAAAATAGTTAAATAGTTAAATAGTTAAATACTAAAATAATAAAATACTAAAATACTAAAATACTAAAATACTAAAATACTAAAATACTAAAATACTAAAATACTAAAATACTAAAATACTAAAATACTAAAATACTAAAATACTAAAATACTAAAATACTAAAATACTAAAATACTAAAATACTAAAATACTAAAATACTAAAATACTAAAATACTAAAATACTAAAATACTAAAATACTAAAATACTAAAATACTAAAATACTAAAATACTAAAATACTAAAATACTAAAATACTAAAATACTAAAATACTAAAATACTAAAATACTAAAATACTAAAATACTAAAATACTAAAATACTAAAATACTAAAATACTAAAATACTAAAATACTAAAATACTAAAATACTAAAATACTAAAATACTAAAATACTAAAATACTAAAATACTAAAATACTAAAATACTAAAATACTAAAATACTAAAATACTAAAATACTAAAATACTAAAATACTGAAATACTAAAATACTAAAATACTAAAATACTAAAATACTAAAATACTAAAATACTAAAATACTAAAATACTAAAATACTAAAATACTAAAATACTAAAATACTAAATACTAAAATACTAAAATACTAAAATACTAAAATACTAAAATACTAAAATACTAAAATACTAAAATACTAAAATACTAAAATACTAAAATACTAAAATACTAAAATACTAAAATACTAAAATACTAAAATACTAAAATACTAAAATACTAAAATACTAAAATACTAAAATACTAAAATACTAAAATACTAAAATACTAAAATACTAAAATACTAAAATACTAAATTACTGAAATACTAAAATACTAAAATGCTTAAAAAATAAAAGCTTAAAGCTAAATGCAAAAAAATAAAAATTAAACAATAAACACCAACTACTTTCAAAAATACACTCTTATTATAAAAACTTCATTTTGATAGTGTTACCGTCTTTGTTTTTAAATAATTTATTTTTTTATTGGAAGTGGACTAAAAGTTTTTTGATAAAGTTAGTGATTTTTGAGGGTCGATTTTTTTAGACCGTTGCAAAAAAAAAAAAAAATAAGTGCACTCTTTTCAAGTTTCACTTTTTGGTAAAAAAATGTTTTTTTTTTTCAATTTTTAATGTAATTTTCATCTGAACCGTTACTGCAATAAATATTTTCACACAGCTGAAAATTTTTTACACAATATGGTTACAGATATTATTACAGATATGGTTTAAAACTTATTATGTTGACTCTTTGAAATGATAGTCTTTGTTTTGAAATTGTCCTGCAAACCAAAATCAAACGTTTTCCAATTTTTTTTTCAAAGCTCCGTTTTCAAATTTTTAATTTTTATGCGATGTATGATAATGATGATTTAATGACAATGAAACAATGAACAAACTAAACTAACGTTTTGCTTTGCTTTTCCCTCCACTTTCAGGCCTCCCTCGCGCTCCACAAGGCCGAAGTGGCCGCCCTGCGGCAAGCCTTCGTCCAGCTGGTCGAGGAAAACAAGAAGCTCTACTCCGACAACAAGGAGGTCAACCACCGGGCCACGCTGCTAGCCCAGGAAGTGGACGAACGACACAACTCGCTGGAGAACTCGACGCGGGCCAAGATTCGTCTGCTGGAGCAACGCCACCACGAAACGGTCAAGGAGCTAACCTCGCAGCTGGCTTACGAGCGCGAACAGTTGTCGTGTTCTAACGCGGTTCTGGAAAAGCGCATCCAAGCGCTGGAGGCAGAAGATGGCAAGTCCAAGTCGGAGATGGGTCGACTGTCGGAGGAAAACGATGGGCTGCGAACGGAGCAGGAAAATCTGGTGAAGGAACTGACTGAGCTGCTGGAGAAGAACATCAAGCTGAACAAGGACATTGCCGAGCTGGAGGAGAACAACCGAAATGATCTGGATGACGGGTTCGATCGCAAGGACGACCTGGAGGTGCTGGAGTTGATTGAGAAGATTTCGATTCTGCAGGACGAAAACACCCAGCTGAGGGATAAGAACGACGAGTTTACGGCGGAAATCGAATCGTTGAATCTAGAGCTGGCCAAGTTTAAGCTGAAGCGAAGTGGCATCAGCCGGACCAGCTCGCTGGAAGCTTCACCGGGGGTGGCGTCGGCGGACGTTGGCGCGGGTGAGGAGAGCTCGAGTGCCGCCAGGAAGCGACAGGGCGATTCACCGAGCAAGGCGCGCCTTTCGGACGAGAGTCCACGGTTGGGCAAGTTCCGCAAGTGTAGCAACGAGCTGATGGAGAACGAGTCGGACTCGAGCGGGGACTGGATGGCGCTGCAGTCGGAGCTGGGAATGAGGGTGGACAGTGGAATCACGTCGTCCGGGATTTCCCAGGATTATTCTATCGTCAGTGAGTCCAGTGGAAAGGAGGAAGAAATTCGGTTGTTGAAGGGCCGAGTGGCGGAGCTGGAGAAGAAGTTGGAAGAGAAGAAAACACCGTCGGATGAAAGTGCAGCGGAAGCGAGTGAAGAGTCTGATTCGACGGCGAAGAAAACAACAGTCGATCCGGTGAAGATAAAGGCACGCTGTGACGAGTTGGAAGCGAGCATGGAACAGCTCAGCAAGGAGTACGAAGCGTGCGAAGACTACTGGCAGTCGAAGCTGAACGAGGAGCGGCAGCTGTACGAGGAAGAGCAACGAATCGCCGACGACAAGTTCAACGAGTTGCTGAAGAAGATGGCCGAGTACGAGGAACAGTTTGCCGGACAGGCTGGCGGCGGGGGCAGCAGCAGCAAGAGCGAGGACGGACGGCTTTCTCCGATCGAGGAAAAGGATGTACTGGAACAGCAGTATCTGGATTTGGAAGCGGAATTCCAACAGGCCCAGCAAATGCTCGAGGAGAAGTCGCACGAGGTGGACAAGTTTAGGTGTAGAATATTGGAACTGGAACAGCTGGTCAAATATCCGTCCGAGGCTATGCTGTGAGTATTGAGTTGTTGTTTGTTAAAGTTTTGTGTAAATATGGTGTGTGTATTTTGGAATGAATTAAGTTGGTTGTGGTTGTGGAAATTTAGAAAGAAATATCCTTATTTTTCTGTATGGTTCAAAAGCATAATTATATCTCTATTATATTTACAAAAAAAAAAATCAAAAATCAAAACAACAACGGTGTATTTTTCTTGGTGATGGCATAACTATAAATACTTAGCACATTTTATTGGCACACCCTTCACTGCTTCTTGTCTGTCATTATGGTCATTATACACGCTTAAGAAAAGAAGTAATGGAAACACCAACACAAATAGAAAATTAGAATTGTTGGGTGAGCAATTCCATCACTGGTTTCTCCATACAAGTCTTCATACGAACTTAGGAGCTATTTCCATCCTTACAAAAGTGCTTTGAAAACTTTCGAAAACCCGTATCTAGAAAAGCGATTTTCTGATCGTTCTGGTATCTTCGACAAAGTTATAGGTTATGATGGTTGTGAAAAAAATGCGAATATGAAAAAAAAAAACATTCCCCAGATTTTTGATTCACTTTTTATAACAAAAAGTATATTTTGACAACCCGCGTTTGATTTGGAGCAAGGTTTCAACTTTTGAGGTATGGCACATCATGGACGTTTTTCTTTAGGCCAAGTTAGGCAATAAATATTGAAAATGAGTCTGTCGTGATCCTAAGGAAAAACAAATATTATTTCAAGAAACTTCAAAATGTTTATGGAAACAGAAGGTTAAACATACGTTGGTTATCATAGTTTCATGTCTAAAATTCCTATGTAGAGAACAATATAAAGTTCAGTTTTCGGAAGTTTTTTTTTCGTCTGTTTGCTTAGATATTTTGAAAACTTATCATTGCAAAACAACTGGACTGGTGTGAACTTCAAATGATAAAACCATGGCTTGTAATTTAAATCCGGATGTTTTTCTGTGTAGGATTGTATGGCATGCCAATCGACCTAAAAACGCTTTTAGAGGATTTTTTTTCAAAAATATGTTTGTTTTTAAAGCGATTTCGGTAGATTAGAGATAAGATAAGATTAGATAAAGCGTTTTTCGATCCAGTTTGTCATGCTATACAATCCTACAGAAAAAATAAGAAGTAATTTGCCAGGAAAATGGTAAATTTTTTACTTTTCTAAAAATCTCCATATAAAATCCGGTTTTCGGATTTTTTTTGACGGCTGGAAACCTTATCTATTGATCCTATTTGCAATGTAAAAAATATAATAAAAAAATTCAAGTTTTCAAATTCAAAATTCACTAATTACATTTAAGTCGTGATGAAAATCCAATGGGAAGAAAGATTGGAAACAAAAAATATTTTTTTTGACATTGATAATCGGGAAATGTTGATTTTTTTGTTTCTTTCAAATTTTGTTGGTTGTATTTGTTGGTACAGTACAGACTCGATTATCCGAAGACCTTGGCAAAGCTTCACTACGGATATTCGATACTTTGGATATTCAAATCACTCAATTTTTTTTGTTCTCATATTTTCGATTTTCCAGCTATAGTACGATCCCTGAACTACGCTAAATAGTGATTAAGAATTTTTAAATCCAAGATGGCGGCCAAAATGGTGGTGATGAAATATTGTAAAAATACATTATTTAAAAAATATTTTATAAATACGTAATTCAATAGGCAGTCAACTATTCAAATTTAACAAAAATTGGGTCACGGAATTCTAATTTACTGTTAAAAACAAGAAAAAAAAAATTTATTTTCATGTTTCAATTATTCCATACAAACGAAAATCGTAAAATCGAGGCTTCGGATAATCGAGTCTGGACTGTATTCTAGATGTTTTATTATTTTTTTCTAAGGTTTTTATTCGATGAAATTATCGTCTACTAAAATTTTCCTGATTTGTAACAGGAGAATTAATAAGAGTTTTGATTTTGTACAATACTCGAATTTTCATGAAATACCGTATTATATCGGGATTAATCAAATTTTCATAATTTGCAATATGGGTATCACATGAAGAGACATTTTGTTTGGATTTTCGCATTTTTTTTAGAAAATAATAAAAATTTAATTACATACCGTATTTTCTTTTCAAAAATACTAAAATTTTCTTAAAATACCGAAAAATCTCAAATTTTCATTAATCGCAATATGGGTATCAAACGAATTTTGCGAATTTTTACAAACTACCATAGTTTTTCGAAAGCACTCAAATTTTTATAATTGCCAATTTTGGTATCAAAAGATGCGAATTGTTGCTTGTATTTTCACATAATTAAACTTTTGTTTTTGTTAAATTCCGTAACATATTTTTAAGTAAATTCGAATATTTTTTTAAAAAATAGTGTATTTTGTGAAAATTTTAATTTTCTATATCAAAAAAACTCTAATAAAGTGGAGTTTGATACCCATATTGATAATTATGAAAATTTGAGTATTTTCGAAAAATTATGGTATTTTGTTTTTTTTTTTTGTATTTATGCATTGAAACTTACTATATTATAAAAAAAAACTTTGTGGAAGCTTTGAAAAATTAAAATAATTCAGTTGGAAATTTATTAAAAAATACTTATCGTGCGTTATCGTCAACAAGGTTATCGTCGACAGAAATATAGATCTATCGTTAACATTATCGAACCTTGATAATTTTATCGTTAACAATCTTGAAATTTTCACAAGAGTTCAGATTGTTTTTTTTTTAAATTTGTTTTGAATCTAAAGAACTTAATTTCATTCACAAAAAATAGAAAAAATCCAAACAGTAAAGCGAAACATCAATTTCTTCTCCAGCGCCACCCCACCGCGCATCGAAACGCCCGAAATGGAGGAGAGCCCGGCCAGTTCGCCCATCAGCTACCTCTGGAACCAGAGCACGATCCAAGCGCCGGCCACGACAACGACCCGCGACTACCAGAACCCGAACTGGTGCCAACCGCTGAAGGTCAGTACCGGCACGACCACACCAACCCAGCAGCAAAGTGATGATCCCGCAAAGGACCAGCTTACGGTGCAGGAGGAGGAGCCCGGCTTTAGCAGGACCATTTCGCCCATCCAGAAGCCGGCGTCATCGGTGACGGGCGCCAACTCTACTACTGATGTGACTTCGTGTGGCGGGGACGCTGGTCAGGATGTGGGCGACTGCTCGGACGTTTGTTCGGTCAAGTCGGCGAGGAGTACGCACAGCCTGGCTTCGACGCATAGCATGTGAGTTTGTGGGTGGGTTTTGAGTTGGAAATTTTATTGATTCTGTGAATTATTTTTCGACAGTCACAAATCCGTGTCCCAAACGGACGTCGCCATGGTCAGCCAGGAGCAGTTGAAGCACCAGCGGTTGATGCAGCTGCAGCTGCAGGACGAGATTAAGGAGCTGACCCACCAGCGGGACTGTCTGAAGATGGAGTTCCAGCAGATGACGGAGGTGAAGCCATTCCTGTCGCGCAGTTACAACAAGACGGCCCATCCGAATCTGACGCAGAAGATTCAGCATCTGGAAAACAAGAACCGGCATCTGAACGGGATGCTGAAGCAGCAGCAAGCTTACTCCGAGCAGATATTGCACCGTAAGTTGGGGTTTTGAAGTGGTTTGGAACAATTTGTAACTTTGATTTTGTGTTTCTTAGGAATCTGGCAACACCAGCGAAGTGAAATCGCTGAAATGAGCAATCGACTGGAAGCGCAAAGCATCGTGATCGCCGACCAGGCCAAACGGCTCGCCAGCAACGACATCCTCGTCAAGGATCTGTACGTGGAGAACACCCACCTGGCGGCGCAAGTGCAGCGACTCGAGCAGCAGAAAGTTCGCGCCACCCTGCTGCAGCAGTACACCCAGGCGGCGACGTCCGGCGGTGGCCACCATCCGCATCCGCAGCTCAGCGGCATCGTGCCCGGTATGCCCTAAGCGCAAGTGCGCGCGAGGGGAATTTCTGTTTTAATGTGTCATAATTGTACGATTTTCTTGTTCGGTTTTTACGTTTTTGCGAGCATTCAGTCGTGCTTGTGTGGAACAATTTTTCGAAAGTTTATCACACTTGATTGTCAAGTGTCAAGTTTAAAAGGTAACGCGCACCAAAAGAAACGAAAGAAGGCGTTTTAAAATATGCTCCTCCTCACTGTCTGTCAGAACGTCTGTGTGGATTTTTTTTTCTCGTAAATTGCTTTTCTATTTATATACGATCCACTCTGAAATTATTTATGTGAACAACGCGTTTCTCGTAGTATTGTTGGAAACATCCAAAATTCTTACATATATAAAATATATACAATATTTATTTTATACCTGATTAGATAGTGAATACTTGCTTCAGTCTCGTCGAGAAGACAGAACAGAACAGAACAAAACAAACCTAAGAAAAAGTGGCAGATTGAAGAAACCAAACACTCGTCACATTTATACCGCACTTCTGATAAATCTGATTGCAGGCAACTAACTTCTTCTATCTAAGCACTTTTGCTCTACCAAAAAATAAAAGATGTCATCACAACACGCTACTTTAGCACATCACATTCTTGCTTGTATTTAAATGGCATTTTTTGATAACACCATTCTAAACAACTCTTTTTTAGGTGAGCAATTCTTTGAGACTTTCATCAATGCAAAAGTTTATTTTTCTATTACGATAAAACTCTACAAACTGTTTTGATACGAATAAAGAAGTTATTCTTAAAATGACAAATCGAACAATTTACGGTCACATTTTTGACATAATCTTCTCACATTGGATTTGCAGTCGAACAGTATTTTAGTTTAATTCGGGATTTTTTTTTGTTAGAAAAATGGGTATTATATTTGAAAAGAACAGTCTATTGGAATGATCTGTCCTGTACAAATATTTTTTAAAGTTATTGTACCTCTGGAACATTTTGACGGAGTAAACCTTAATTGCTAACAAAAATTTAATTAATCATTCATAATTTGTAAAATCATTTTTTTTTGGCGTTCGTTCCTTATTTTAAGTCGAACTGGTCTATTTTTTATTTAATTTAAACCATCAAATACACTCATTTGAGCGGCCAGACTTACTGCATTACACATCGCATGAGACAGCAGATTCTGTGAACGGATTATTGCTTCAAAGAATCAATAAGAGAGCAAGGATGCGTGGACTTACCGTTCCAGACGCTACGAGTTATTTATAGGTGTAGTGGTGTTTGGTGTGAACGAGGACCATTGGGGAAGGGATTCCGAGAACTACGCAGTGCTCTAAAATTTCGCATAAAAAAACTGATTTTAATTTTTGTATTTTTAAAAATTGAAATGAAACTTTATCCATCGTTTCCTTATGTCCAAATAAGCCATTTTACATCATAAGTCCATCAAAATGTGCTATGAAATCTGTGTCTCGAGCAGGGATTTTCTGATCGATTTGGTATTGTCAGATGTTTTTTGGCCAAGTTTATTATCATTTAAAAAAAAGTTTTTTAAGGTTGTATTTTTTGATAAATTTCACCGCTATTTAATCATAGCCATTTTTACGTTAAATTATTCAACAACATTGTATTTTTTCAGCTTTCAAAAACATGTTCATACTTGTATATATTTAAAAAAAAAAAAAAGAAAAGCTGAGAAATTGTTCTAAAATTGCCATTTAGGGCATTCATTATGTGACCTTTGGTTGCTGAGATATAGATTTGCAAAAAATTAAAATTCCCAAAAAAATGTAAAAAAAAATTGAACCTCAACTTTCAATCGATGATATCTCGGAAACCATCGCACAGTAGTTCAGATCGCAAAATTAGGTGGAAAATAGATTTTCCGAAAAATTGTGAAGTTTTGGAGCTTTCGTGTCTTCAGAAGAGTTGATGCAGATTAGGGTGATTTTAAAAATCTAACCAGTGTTCCCACGAGCCTAAGCCATCGGCTAGGCTAGGTTCATTTTTCTGGTTCAGGTTCACACCACACGTCGGCAAGCATCGTCGGCTCAGGCTCACTGAGTGCCGTGAGCCATGGTTCATTTGGTTCAAACCAGGCGAGGCTAGCCAAAATGAACCATTGGCTTGAACCAGGCTTGAACCTGGCTTGAACCTGATCAAAGAATGTTAGGCTAAACGGCAAGCTTTGTTACGCCGTAGTATGCTCAAACCGTAACATTGTTACACCGTAACATTATTACGGTGTAAGGAATGTCACGGTGTAATGATAGCTACGATGCAACGAATGTTGTGGTGTAACCATGTTACGGTGTAACAATGTTACGGTGTAATGAATGTTACGGTGTAACAATGTTACGGTGTAACAATGTTACGGTGTAACGAATGTTGCAGTGTAACCATATTACGGTGTAACAATGTTACGGTGTAATAAATGTTGCGGTGTAACAATGTTACGGTGTAACGAATTTTGTGGTGCAACAATGTTACGGTGTAACGAATGTTATGGAGTAACTAATGATGCGGTGTAACAATGTTACGGTGTAACAATGTTACGGTGTAACAATGTTACGGTGTAACAATGTTATGGTGTAACGAATGTTGCGGTGTAACAATGTTGCGGTGTAACAATGTTGCGGTGTAACAATGTTGCGGTGTAACAATGTTGCGGTGTAACAATGTTGCGGTGTAACAATGTTACGGTGTAACAATGGTACGGTGTAATAAATGTTGCGGTGTAGCAATGTTACGGTGTAACGAATTTTGTGGTGCAACAATGTTACGGTGTAATCATAATACGGTGTAACAATGTTACGGTGTAACAATGTTACGGTGTAATAAATGTTGCGGTGTAACAATGTTACGGTGTAACGAATTTTGTGGTGCAACAATGTTACGGTGTAACAATGTTACGGTGTAACAATGTTACGGTGTAACAATGGTACGGTGTAATAAATGTTGCGGTGTAACAATGTTACGGTGTAACGAATTTTGTGGTGCAACAATGTTACGGTGTAATCATAATACGGTGTAACAATGTTACGGTGTAACAATGTTACGGTGTAACAAATGATGCGGTGTAACGAATGTTACGGTGTAATAAATGTTACATTGTAACATTGCTACACTATAAGAATTGTTACACAGTGCATTATTCCTATGGTTTTTATTAGCCTGGTTAGCCTGGCTTAAGCCATGGTTCATGGTTCACTGAACCAGGATTGAACCACAAAGGGAGGCTTAAGCCGAACCAAGTTTATAGGTGAACCTAGCCTAACCGGTTCATTTGGGAACTCTGAATCTAACTTTTCAGGAATATTTTTGGGAATTTTTTCGTCTTCTAGAAAGTTGTTGGGCTTGCCAATTCAAGCGACTTTGTTCAAGACACCATAATTTTATCTCGTAATATACGCCCTTTACGACCAAATTTATAGAAAGCATCTGAGCAAACCTTCAAAAATCAGTTTTTTGAACGTGGCAATTTGGGGTTAAGTTTTAGAGAAAAATGATATTCGAAGTATTTTTAGAGCACTAAAAAACGAACATTTTTATTTTTTGACACGTCAATTTGGACTTAAGGTTCAAAATTTACAGCCAATTTAATGTAAAATATACAAATTTAAAACTTAAATATCTCGAAAAGGCGCAAAACCTCGATCCACAAGCTGAATATTGTTCCTTGACCTATTTAGGTGATGTTTGCATAGGAAAAAAAATGTATGAAAAACCCAAAAATTTCATAGAAAATTCAATGCTCTACAATTTTGTAGAACATACCAAAACTGTAAACCTCGATCCTGAAAAGTTATTAGCAATTTAAAATTGTCATTTCTGAAGGATATTTTTTAAACTTCATCGGTATCAATGGGTTAATCTTTGCCAATTTCGCTCAAAATTGGCATAGACGCTTAAAATAACCCTGTGCAGGGGGTATTTTTTCTGGGCACCCTAATGTAGACTTGTATGGAAAAATTATCGATTGAAATGGGGACTTTGGTCATAGCAAAAGCAATGTAAAAAAAAAACAATATTTAAAAATACAATAAAAAGTATCATTGGTCGAATTCTCAAAGATTTGTTCCACCTAACACTCGTTTCTTTTTCAAGTTCCGAAGAGTTTTGTACTCTTGAGCTCGTTTCTGTTCAATCAGAAGAAAATGCTCCAAAAAACTCTTCTAAGGAAAACAGTGCAATTTTGCGCACCGAGGACTGGACTAATTCACAAAAAAAAAAATCAAACGTCCTGTCTGAGCAAACTTGTTGGCCTTACTGTGGAATGTTACCTATATATTTATTAACAACAACAAAAATCTCCTACACTCACAAAGCAGACTTTTATCAACACACAAACGAGATTTTTTGCCAATTTACGGAATAGTTTATGCGCCACACGGGTTCGCCGGGAACCCTCCAGCAATTGGCGTCGAAGACCTAAGCGTATAAAAAAACATGTTATATTCCTAAGCAAGTTACTAACTGAAAGAAACACCGAAAACTCCTTGTCTTATTAAACTAAACAGCAACAACTTTAAAGTAGCTAGCAAACACCGAATAAACTAAAAACTAAACAAAGGTTCTAAGCAACATTTCATCCCAACATAAAACAAATGCCATCATCTTTCCATAGTTGCAACAAGGTTTAGTAGAAATAGAAGAAAGACATTAGCAAATTAGACAAAATAACAACAACAAGACTTCTTTTTTTTTTTTGGGGTAGGCAAGACATTTTGCAATATGTTTGTGTTGTGCAACGCGCCTAGATGTAGTGAAAGTAAACATAATTCAAACGAAATTGTTCGTTGTTAGATGAAATGGAGTTAAACTAATTAATACACACTCGTAAAAACAATTTATGTCAAATAATGAGAGAAAGATGGATATTATTTTAATATACTTCTGATTTTACATCGACTTTACTTCGTATTTTTGTAAATATTTTTTACCTATGAAAAAGCAAAACTACAAGTTTATCAGTTTTTACATTACAAATAGAAACAAAAAAGTGTAGTGAGAAACCGAAAAATATTACGAAACAAAAAAAACCATAGTGTTGACTGTTAGTTGCGTAGTGAGAGTAAATTATTTAAAAAAAAACACATTTGGACAACTGACAAAAGCATTGCACCGCATTTGTTGCCGGTCTAAAAAGACATATAAATTAATAGACGAAACAATAAAAAAGACTTTATTAAAGTGAATTGTGCGTGTGCATTGGTGTGACTGCGTTCTTCGAAAGCCCTCTCTCTCTCTCTCTTCCACAGCTAATTGGGTCACGGAATTCGTCGGACAAAGTGTGGGCGCAGTTAATCTTGTCATGGGAAATTCTCGCTGACTTTTACGATGATTGAGTGCGGGGGTCGTTTCTTTCAAAACAAAAAGTTTCGCCACACTTTTCGGGTACCTATTTTATTTTCAACTAAAAGCATACCAATTTTAAACAAAAACAAATCCGTATGACAGTGTAGCTTTTGCTTTTCCCCTAAAAACAACCAGGTGCAGTCTGTTATTCTAAACGCAAAAAAAAAAACACGATAAAAATGTTCCAATTTGTCAACTAAATTGCGCTAAATAAATTCGATAGCCTCTCTCTCTCTCTACAAATAAGCGTTTAGAGATACATTCCGTTCACGAGGAAGTCGGCGTCGTGAGCGTACGACGATTTGCCGCCCTGCCGGCGGATCCGGCGTCGGGCTACCTTCATCCGGCAGCCGATCATGATGGCGAGCGCGGCGGTGAGGATGGCGCCTGAAAGTGGACAACGAAAAATATAACATATTTGTTAGTTAAATGTTTCATCACATTTGCTTAATTTATTTAAAAAAAAAATGTTTTTTTTATCAATTTAGTTTTTTTTATTTTTGTAGTTTGTTATTTTTGAATTTAATTTTGTTTTTTTCGCAAGTTTAGAAAATTGTATTTTTGTGGTTATGTAATTTTTAAATTTATTTTCGTTTTTCTTGATTGTATTAATTAATTTTTATGTTTTTTTAATTTTACATTTTTAGAAAGTTGTTTTTTAATAATTTTGTATTTCTGTGTGTTTTTAAGTGACATCATGTATTTACATTGTCTTAAATACGATAAAATTATCTAGAATTTTTAAATCCAAAATGGCGGCGATCCCGAGCAGAGGGGAAAAAAAACTTTGGAATCACATTTTTTGATATTTGGAAATACTAGGCCAATAACATTTTATGTTATTTATAATAAGAGTTGTTATTCGTCGTTATGCTTTTTTTGTTATTGTATTGTGATAACAGACTAATAACATTTTTAGTTATTCTTCGAACAAGTTTTTGTTATTATTTTTTGTTATTTTAACAATCCCAATAATAGTTGGAGGTATTCTTCCATACCAGAGCAGACGGAAATAACTTGGGAATAACATTTTTTGATATTTGAAAATACTAGGCCAATAACATTTGATGTTATTTATAACAAGATTTTTTATTCGCCGTTATGACTTTTTTGTTATTGGATTGTTATAACAGACTAAGACATTTTAAGTTATTCTTCGAACAAATCTTTGTTATTATTTTTTGTTATTTTAACAACTAATCCGATCATCCCAATAACAGTTTGAGGTATTCTTCCATAACAAAAAATGTTATTCCCAAGTTGTTCTGGCTTTCAATCGATATCATACCGATAACAAATTTTGTTATAATAACATAAACTGTTATTGAACTCTTTTGCAAAAATGGATTTTGCAAGAATATTCCATAACACTTTCTGTTATTTTAACAGTATTTGTTATTGAAATGGCATGAATTTAGTTATTACCGTCTGTTTGGGATAACAAAAAAATATATTCCAAAGTTGTTTTGGCTTTCAATCAACATCAGAACGATAACAAATTTTGTTATGATAACATAAACTGTTATTAAACCCTCATGAGAAAATGGATTTTTCAAGAAGATTCTATTACATTTTCTGTTATTTTAACAGTATTTGTTATTGAAATGGCATGTATATTGTTATTACCGTCTGCCCGGGATCAACTATTCACATTTGACTGAAATAGGGTCGTAGAACTCGATTTTGATTATAAAAATAAAACAACCAAAAAATACAAAAAAATAATGTTTTTTTTTCGTGATTCGATTATCATACGTCCTATGTATGTACAATAACCTATGTATTTGTATTTTATGTTTTTTTTTTGTAAATTTGGAATTTTAATTTTGAAATTTCTGTATTTCGGTATTTTTAATTTTTGTAATTTAGAATTCAAGTTTTTTCGAATTTGGAATTTATGTTTTTTCTTGAATTTTTGAAATTGTGAATTCATGATTTTTGCACTTTTTTTAAATTTTTGTGTTTTTTTAATTTTTGTATTTGTTTATTTGGTGTTTTTTTTGTTTGTGTATTTTTTTAGTTTGTTTTTTTAATTGTTGTATTTTTTTTTCTGATTTGGGTTTTTTAAGTTTTGTTTTTTCTTTTTTTTGCATTTTGTTTTTTTTTTCATTATTTTGAAATTATTTAGCAATTTTCGTATTTTTGAAATTTTGATTTTAATGTTATATTTATGTTATTCTATTTGTTTTAAATTATGCATTTTGTAATTTAACAGGTAATCAACTATTCCAATTTGACTGAAATAGGGTCGTAGAACTCGATTTTGATTTTAAAAATAAAACAACCAGAAAATACAAAAAAATAATGTTTTTTTTCGTGATTTGATTATTAGAAATTAGAAACCTATGTATTTGTATTTTATTTTATTTTTGTAAATTTGGGATTTTAATTTTGAAATTTCTGTATTTTGGTATTTTTAATTTTTGTAATTAAGAATTCAAGTTTTTTTTTTCAAATTTGGAATTCAAGTTTTTTTTTCTAATTTGGAATTTATGTTTTTTCTTGAATTTTTGAAATTGTGAATTCATGATTTTCGCATTTTTTCAATTTTTGTGTTTTTTTTTTATTTTTGTATTTGTTTATTTGGTGTTTTTTTGTTTGTGTATTTTTGTTATTTTGGTATTTTTTTTTATTGTTGTATTTTTTTCAGATAAGGGTTTTAAAATTTTTGTTTTTTCTTAATTGTATTTGCAATTTTTTATATTATTTTGAAAGTATTTAGCAATTTTCGTGTTTTTGAAATTTTGATTCAAATTTGTAATTTAAAAACTGTATATTTATGTTATTCTAATTGTTTTAAATTTTTTGTAAACTTTGTATTTTACTTTTTTGGTATTTTATTTGTAGCTTTTGTATTATTGTATTTTTGTAATTCTGTGTTTGTGTGTGTAGGTTTTTGCGAAGCTTTTTAAATTTTGATCTCTTGAATTTATTATTATTTTTTTTGTATTTTTGTTCCTTGTTTTCTTTAAATTTTTGAATTTTGGAATTAAGGCTGTTGCTATTTTTTATGTAATTTTGAGTGCAATCTGCTAAAAACCATTTAAAGTGCCCCTGACGAGGTGTTTAGATTTCCAAAAAAGTGTTCCCGTGGTTTGTAGATGGTCCATTATCTATTATTTGCATCTGCCTTATGGATTTTTTGATTTTAGTACAGAAAAATCTTTTTTTACGCGGTAGCGTTATGCAATATTTTGCAAGCTTCAAAAAGCGTGTTGTAAATCTGAACAAAACCTACAAATTGCTTTAAAAAGATTGCAAAAATGTTGCGTCGTTCCAGAGAAATCGACAAATTAGAAAATCGTAACGCACCGCGTAAAAAGAGGTTTCCCTGTATTTTTGTTATTTTATGTATGATTGCATTTTGGTAATTTTTGGTTTGTTTATATTTTCGTGTTTTTACATTTTTATAGTTTATGATTTTATTAAAATATTTTTTTTTTGTAATTTTGAATTAATATATTTTTGCTTTTTTTTTGAATTCCTGATGTTTTTATTTATTTTTAATAATGATTTTTATATTTTTTGTTTGTTTACTTTTTTTTTGTATTTTAGTGACATTAAATTTTCTGTTTTGTTTTAATTTTGTATTTTTGTGTTGATGTATTTTTTTATTAATGTTTTTTTTTTAGTTTATGAGTTTTGGTTTTGGATTCATATTTTTTTCAATTTCTGTATTTTTGTTCTTTTTTATTTGGAATTTATGATTTTTTTGTGTGATATTTTTATTTTTGTATTTTTGAAATTTTTTAATATATGATGTTTAGTATTTTTTTTTGTTTTTCGGTATTTAAGGATTAAATCTAGAGTTTTAAAACTCTAGAAATGACTATTTGTAATTTTCTATCCTTGTATTATTTTTTTTGTTATATGGTATTTTTGTTAAATTGAAATAATGAATCCATTATTCAAAATGTTGGTGCTAACCCTTAAGTAGAAATTGCCAAACTAAACTCGATATTTCTCAAAAAACTAACTTTCGTCAAACTCACCCAACGTCAACGACAGCACCGCACCTCCCGGCCGTTCCGCCTGCCCGTCGTGGTCGGCAAACTCAATCTCCAGATCGTTCCGCAGCATCTTCAAATGCTCGTGCACCGGCGGCGCCGCGTGCTCCTCCCCGTGGGCCTTGTCCTTTTTCGCCGTCTTGGCCTTGTTCTTCTTCTTGTGCTCGTGTTCGTGGTCGCCATGCTTGCGGTGCTTGTGTTGCTTCTTCTTTTGCGTTGCTTCCGGCTTTTCCGCTTCCTCTTGATCTTCGCCGGAGGTGGCTTTGCCGTCCTGGTACTGATCGTCGTACGTTTCGTACTCTTCGGAGGATTTTGCGGGCTTGTGAGGGTCGGATTCTTTGGGAGTTTCGATGGGGGGTTTCGGATGGTCATTGCTGGTGACTACCGGAGTTGCAACGGGTTGAAGAGGTTGTTGGGGTTGGGGTTGCTGGTTGGTTTGCGGGATTGGTTGTGGAATTGATTGGGGCATTTGAGGCTGCTGTGGCCACATGGGTCTTTGAGGCGGAGACATTCGAGGATCCCACTGCTGTTGCTGGGGTGGTCCGGATTGGTAGTTGCCTGGAAGGGGCATGTACTGATTGGTTCTTGGGATGTTCGGGATGTAGCTGGTGTCTGGGATGCTGTCCGGATATTGCGGAGGTGATATGTTCGACTGGAGTTGGAGGCCTCCCTTGTGGTTAAAGATGCGACTGTCCTGAGTGTCGATGTATGACGGTGGCATTTCTCCAAGCGGCCTCGGCCACGGCTTGGGTGCCGTCATCGGATCTTCTCGGTTGTGGATTTGCTGGAGTCCTCTCAGTTCTTGCTGCTGGAGATCTTGTTGGAACACTGGTTTCGGCATCGGCACCGGGTTCATCTGCTCCATGGTCAATGGTGGCAGCATCGGTCGCTGAGGCTGCTGAACCGGAATCGGCTGGATGGGTTTCACCTGTGGCACTGGTTGAGCCGCAGGTCGTCGGCATTCTGGACCCTCGTCGCTACCATCCGCGCACTGCGGGATTCCGTCGCAAGCGTTGTACACGGCAATGCACTCGCCCGAGTGGCACGGGAACTCGTAGTGGCCACACTGGGCCGGCGTGGACGGCCGCGGAGTGCTGCTCGTGGTTGTCGCCGGCAGTTGACCCAGCTGGACGCCGAGCGGTGGGATCAAAGTCGTGGTCGTTTGATCACTACTTGGAAATACAAAAAAGGGTCATTCTTAATCGCTTGAATTAAAATTTCAAAGTACAAACCTGGTTCTGGTGGGCGGTTTCGGTGCCTTCAGATTGACCAGTTCCATCTCGTGCTGGGAAAGTTTGGGCACAATAACTGGGGTTGGGGCCTGCGCTGCCTGCGATTGGGGGTGTGCCAGCGAGTGGATCTGGGACACCAGCGGTTGGACGGGCTGGGGAGGCGGTGGTTCCACCACGGTAGGAATCTTCAGTACGGCGCTCGTGTAGTTGGAGTGGTGCGTAAATTTGCAGTAAAAGTTGGATGGCGGGCCGCAGTTGAATAGGAAGCAGGTGCCCTGGTTCTGGAAAAGAAAAAGGGTGTGAGGTTAAAGACGATAATGGGATTAGAGTTGGAATGATGGTTACAATATTATTAATTTGGGACGGGCCGGCTATCGAGTTTGTACTTTAAAAAAACTGGCCCAGACCCTTAATTTGACCCTCAAGATGCACGAGTCGTAAATTTATTAAAGGAGGTTTACCGCAAAAAAAAAAGATTTTTTTTTTGCATTTCTGATAAAAAATCCCTTTAAATTGGTTGTTTTCAGTGAAACGTTTGATTCAAGATCAAGATAAATAAGTGTCAAACTCCAAAACAGTAGCGAAAAAAATACTTTTCTGATTTTATGATCGATTTGGTGTCTTCGGCAAAGTTGTGTGTATTGCTTAGAACTTTTCAGGAATAAAAAGCTGCATGAGCAATTCTCTACTGAAACCGGAAATGGATTTTATTTGCATGAAACATTCGTGAAATTATCCGATCTTTTTGAAAACAATATACAGTCCAGATTCGATTATCCGAAGGTTTGTATGGGACTTCGAGTAATCGAATCACGAACAAAAAACAAATTCCTAATTATTTATTTTCTCACTTTTAACATTTAATTCAAGTTCTGCGATCCCATTTTAGAAAGATTTGTATTTGATTGACTATTAAATTACAACATGTTTTTTTTAATATTTGATCACCATCATTTTGGCCGCCATGTTGGATTTAAAAAAATCTAAATCACTTTCGCCCAATTGCGTACTTTAGCTCTACAATCAAAAATAAGACATCGACAAAAAAAAAACAATTTTACATAATAAAATGAGGTCAAAAAAAAAATGTATAAAATTTCGACTTTTTCCAAAAATCACATTTTTTCAAAAATGTATAATTTTGCGGCAAAATGTTTGACCATACTTCTCTATGGCTTTGACGTTGCGGGTTTTTGTCCCCTAAAACATATCAAAAAATCTCGAAAATAAAAAAAATACCGATTTTGGGAAACCAATTTTTTTTCATTTATCTATTTTTTTAATAGTCTCCAACAATATCTACAATTTTCCTTTTTTGATCAGAAAATTTCTTCAAAAGTTACAGATTTTCAAATATTTACGTACCATTTTTGTATGGGCAGCTGCCAAAATTGTATGCAGGCTTGTATGGGTGAACCAATGACACATAATAGCTTCTTTGGTCTTTGCCCACAAAGTTTGAGCCAAATAAAAAATACTAAAAATAAAAAATGCTCGAAATTGGCCGATTCCGTAGAGAAATAAGGCCGATGCAAATATTTAAAAAAGTTTTTGTCCCTCGGCCCTGGTCGAGGTCAAGGGGGGGGGGGGGGGGGGCAAAAAAATAAAAAAAATAAAAATTTAAATAACAAGCCATAGTCTTCACATTTAAATCAAAAAATTGTTTTAAAATGCATTTTACACTAGTTCAGTTGTTTTGCAATCATTAATTTTCAAAAAATCTAAGATCCGACAAAAACAAAAATTGCACCGAAAAAAAAATTTTGCATCGAAAATTTTCAATAAATCTTTAGATTTTTTAATAAACCCAAACATGCTAAAAATGATTTAAAACGCAGAAGAATGTATTTTAATTTGATTTCAGCTGCTTGCACTTGAATTTTCATTGAAATTTAGAAATTTATTGTAAAAATATTTTTTTTGCCCCCTGATTTTTCGGGCCAATTTTGAAGGGAGGGGGGGGGGGGGAGACAAAAACTTTTAAAAATATTTGTACCAGTCTAATCAAATCTTAAAAAAAAATACTTTATGCAGACGTTTCACACAATTATTAAATTGTGCAAAATAGCACTTTTTGAAAATTCTCGTTTTTTTATTCCATTTTTTGAGCTAAGTCGATCAAAATGAATTGCCTTTTTTCGAAATATCATATTTTTAATAAAATCTTGAAGAAGTCGAAATTTTTTTTTACTTTATTTTAAGATCATATTTGAAATAGAAGTGTTGATTGAAATTGCACTTTATAAAAATATAAATAAAATCGTCTACTGTTTTCAAGTCACCTAAAATTGTTTTTTTGTTTATAAAGTTTTTTTTTTACCTCAAGAAATTTTGGCAAACCTTTTATCAACGTTTTTCAAAAATAATTTTTTTTTTCGAAAAATTGTCAGCACTGTCAAATGCATTTTGAGCAACTTGCGTCATAGTTAAAAAAAGATTTTTGCCATGTAAACATATTCAAAACTGAGGTTTTTTTTTTTCAAGAAATGGGAGCCCACTAAATTAGAAACTCAAATTAAAGTTAAATAAAAAAAACAATTTCAAAAATGTGGAATTTCATAACATTATGCAGTAACTTTTCGTACCTTCTCCTCAAACACAAAAACGTCGCAATTTTCCGTTTCGCAGCACAACCGGAGGCACTGCTCGCGCGAGTTTACGTCGGCATCGTCCAGAAACGTGGCCCCCATCGCGCGTGACTCCTCGGTGCGGATAATCGTATTTAAGTGGACGTCGAAGCGAACTTTAAAACAAAATAAATCGTTAATTAATTAATCCACAACGCGGACCAATAGCAAAAACAACACTCACCGAGACACATTTCCAGATCCATTCGTTTGGCGAGCGAATGTGGCTGCTGTTGCGCCGGAAAACTGTCCAAACCTTGGCCCGCGACCTCGGCGGACGTTCCGAGCAAGGCGACGGCGGCCAAGGCGAATAAGCACCACTTTCCAAAAGTCCAGCTGACGGCGGTGGCGTTCATTTTTTGGGGCTATTCGATTTAATATTTTATGTGTGTTTTTGTATACGATTTATTTTTTGCGTTGCTTTTCGATATATTGGGTTATAAATTTAGTCATCAAGCCAATAAATATACATTCGATATAATAAGCACAATCAACTGATGTATCTGAAAGCGAGAGAGAAAAAAAAAGTTGAAAAGATGATGATTAAAAATGCTCCACTCGTAAAATTGTCATCATTATGAGTGGGTTCCTTATTTGGCCACAAGAAGAACATCAACTTTGCCTTCTCTTGCGAGGCTGTTGATTGTCAGGTTTGATCGATAATTGGCCTTTTCAGCAAGGAAGCAGGGAAGAAAATCCCCCAAACTCACCTAAACAGCTGCTCTTTGACGCAGAAATATTACCAAAAACTACACTTTTAAGCGTTACACCAACCTCGCCTACACTAAATATGATACCTTACACTAAAACGCACCAATTTTCCACACTTTGGAAAACACAAACGACGTTCGAAGCTGCCTTTTTCCCACGAAATTACGCGCGTGAGAGATTTGTGGAAGTTGGGAAATGGCTGCTCTGAATGAATGCTCGTTGGTTGGTTGACAGAAAGGAAAAATCGATATCGGATGAATCCTCGCGTGAGGGGGAAAAAACTGTTTGTTGTGTTTCGTTTGTGGAAGAGGGGGACCCAGGAGGGGAGCATTATTAGCAATAGTAAACATAAACATGGGGGCTTGGTCCACGAAGTTGTGTTGAGATGTACTTGTCGAAAGCTTTTGACGAAAAAACAAAAAAAGGGGCAAAAATTAACTCTTATCAAACCATTCGTATTTCTTTGGAAACAATTTTAATAAGTGTTTAAACTCTGTTATATTGTTGATAATACTAATTTACAAATAAAAATATTTTGAAGTACTCAAAGGTGTATTTAAACAATTTTTGCAATGGCATTATTATTATTATTGTTTAATACAAATTTCGTTTCGGTAGCCGAAACATCCAAATTTTAAGAAATCTGTCGAAAATATTACCGATTAAAAAAACATAAGCATGACATTTTTTATTTCTTGTTTTTTGTCAAATACATCAACACGCAGGAAAATAAGGCATATTTAAATCAACAAAACGTTTTGTTGATTTGAAAATCATATTTTTTGTTGAATCAACGCTAAACGTCAAAGCAGCTTTTTCAAAACAACAAAAGACTTTTGTGGAATCGAGAAAATCAAGGTTTGTTTCAACGCAAAATCAGCGTTGATTATATTCAACAAAAATTTTGTTGATTCAAACCTCGTACATGCTGATTCTACAAAACTTTTTTCTGCGTGAAGCTTGAAAAATAAAAATAAAAAATAAGTAGAAGTTAATAGCTACGAGGGGCTATTATGCACGATATTACTCATGCAATGTGATAATAAAGGTTACTCAAATTTATTTTGAATGCTTACTTTTCATATTTTTTAAATTGTGACTGATAAAAGCTCGAGAAAAGTATTTTTTATTGATCGAACAATTGATTGATTGAACATGATTTTGCTTCTATTAACCCCTCGGTCATTTCGGTTTGTTTTGGTTTTTTGACGTTTGTCTGCTGAGCAGTTCTCTAAGATTTCGGTCATTCGATTTTTTTTGTATTTTGTAATCCGACTGAAACTTTTTTGGTGCCTTCGGTATGCCCAAAGAAGCCATTTTGCATCATTAGTTTGTCCATATAATTTTCCATACAAATTTGGCAGCTGTCCATACAAAAATGATGTATGAAAATTCAAAAATCTGTATCTGTTGAAGGAATTTTTTGATCGATTTGGTGTCTTCGGCAAAGTTGTAGGTATGGATACGGACTACACTGGAAAAAATGATACAGGGTAAAAAAAATTTGGTGATTTTTTTATTTAACTTTTTATCACAAAAACTTGATTTGCAAAAAAACACTATTTTATTTTTTTTTATTTTTTGACATGTTTTAGAGGCCTGTTTGTGTGAGACTAGAAAACATCAATTTTCCTGTTTTTATACCTTTGCATTGCAATCTCTTAGCAACTAAAGGTCGTATCAACAAAGTCCGAAGAAGCAAAATATAGAGAATTTTCTCAGCTTTTCAAAAATATTTTTTTCATAAGTGGGCAAACATGAGCACTAATTTAAAAAAATGAAAATCTGCGACTATTTTCAAAAAAGTTACCTAAAAATGGCTATAACTTGAAAACGGTGCACTTTATCAAAATTTCACTAAAGTACTTTTTGATTGCAAATTCAAAAAAAAAATTGCGACCATAATTTTGATTTTTTGAAAAAAATCAGTATTGATTCAAAAATTCATAACTCGGTCAATGATTTTTTGCACAACCTGGAAATTTCTGAAAAGTTGGCATTTTATGTCCTCTAAAACATATAAAAAAAATTAAAAAAAATTAAAAATAGTGTTTTTTTGCAAATCAAGTTTTAGTGATAAAAAGTTAAATAATAAAATCACCAAATTTTTTTTAACCGTGTACCATTTTTTTCCAGTGTAGTCCGTATCCATACCTACAACTTTGCCGAAGACATCAAATCGATCAAAAAATTCCTTCAAAAGATACAGATTTTTGAATTTTCATACATCATTTTTGTATGGACAGCTGCCAAATTTGTATGGAAAATTCTATGGACAAACTAATGATGCCAAATGGCTTCTTTGGGCATACCGAAGGCACCAAAAAAGTTTCAATCGGATAAAAAATACAAAAATTAAAATTGAAGAAAAAAGACCGATTTCCTAGAGAATTGCTCTGCTTTTAACTGGGCTACGGCCCAGCTAGCGAGCGCCTAGTTTAAAAAAACCCGTTTACCAAAAAATACTGTATATAATAGGGCAATTTACCTATTTTGAAATTTTACCTAAAAAAATCAAAAAACGAAAAATGACGATATTTTACAAAAAAAATAATAGAAAAATATTTTAAAAGAAATTAAAATAGTAAATTTGTTTTGTTAATAGATGAATATGTAATGTTGTTGCCCTGAAAGCAGATTATAAAAAAAAAAATTTAAGTGTGTGTTCATACCAAACTCTGACAATTTTGCCGGTTCACATTTGATATTGCGCATTTTGAAATTTTGAAATTTCTTGATTCCAAAAATTTCAACGTATTATGTATTGAAAATTGGAGCATTAGGTAGCAATTATGGGAATATTACATCTGGGAAGCAGTACATTTTTTAATGTCCAAAAAAATGTGTAATTTTACCTCTAAAAATGGGTAATTTACCACATTTCTGTAGTTATGTGCCTTTTTCAGTCTCAAATGAGGTAAAATTACATCTTAAAATCTTCAACCTTCCAAAATTACACCTTTTAAATTTATACAATTTTTTGCTGTTTAGTTAAACTATCAATCAGAAGTCCCCCATTTTCTGAACATGAATTTTCCTGTTTGTTATTCTTTTATCTGCTGGTATCTCGGCAACCAGAAGGTTAATCTTAAGATTGATGCAATTTTTTTGTAACATTTCGATTGTTTTTAGAAATGGTCACTCATGAGTTTTTTTTAGTGCGTGGCCGAATGGTTACGCTGTTCGCTTTGTAAGCGGATGATTCTGGGTTCGATTCCCATCTGCTGCAACCTTCCATCGGATGAGGAAGTAAAATGTCGGTCCCGGCCTTGGTTGTTAGGCCGTTAAGTCATTCCAGGTGTAGGAGTCGTCTCCATGCCATAAGTACAAACAACACACCAAACCAAGCCTACTCCGGTGGAATCGCTGGCGGCGATTGGACTCGCAATCCAAAGGTCGTTAGTTCAAACACTGGGTTGGAAGGTTCCTTGGAGTAGAAAGAGGTTTGGGTGCTCTCCCCATTCAAGCCTTCGGACTCCTAGGTTCGAGCAGAAACTTGCAATTGAGACCACAAAAGACCCGGGGGTCGTTAATGTGGATGGTTTGATTTTTTGAATAATTATTTAAAATTGAAATTAGAAGTAAAAAGGCACCATAACTCGAAAGCGGTACAATTTATCAAAATTTCTATAAATTGTGACCAAACTATTTTTCTGAGGTTCCGTTTAAAAAACAAAAATCAAAGCTGTGCTGCATATTTTTTTGTGGCCAAACTTCTCTATGACTCAAAAGTAGCTGGTTTTTGCCCCAAAACAAACAAAAATCATCAAAATTTGAAAAAAATATGGACTAAATTGATTTTTTGTGAAGAAAAAAAAATGTATCAAAATTTTGTATGCAATGCTAGTTTGGCCACTACCCTTTTCTCCACAACAAACCGGAAAACGAAAACGAAAAAATGTTTCAAAATTAATTATACAGTTTTAGTTGTTTTGCAATCATTTGTTTCCAAAATTTCTAGTTTTCGACAATTTTTTTTTGCAATTTCTTAAAAATCTAAATATTTTTAAACAAACCCAAACATGCTTAATATGATTTTAAATGCAAAAAAAAATAGGTGGGTTTCAGTTGATTAGAATTCTATTTTCATTTGTATTTTGAAGTTTTTTGAAAAAAATATTCTTTTCCTCTGATTTTTCAGGCACAAACTTTGAAAAATATTTGCTACAACCTTATTCTTAAAACAAATATAGATGTCGCTTTTGTGCCTAAATTTAAATAATATCCAAATCATAGATTTCATAAATAAATAATAATTTTATTGGCATTGATTGTTTAACTATCAAACGTTCGAAAAACTCGTTTTTGTGTGTGTGAACCAACCTAGTTTTCCGCGCATTTAATATTTATAAAAACTCAGTTGTCAAAGCAGATAAACTGCATTTATTCTTCAAGATATATATTTGTTTCATACTTTTGTATATCCATTTTTGTACCGATATTCGACAGCTTTTTAACCAATTTTCGTCATTTTTGTTGTTTTTTGCTATTCAAACAACATCAACAATAGAGAATTGCTTGCTAACCTTTTTTCAGCTATATATTTTTTTTTGAAATAGTCAAAACACAGCTGTAATTCATGGTCGAAGTTCTCATAAGCCGATAACAGAAATAGGGCGAGAAATTGAATTTAAATTTTCATGGTCAATAAGTGCAAAATTTTCCGTGCTTATCGTAGTAAAGCTTTCAAACGTGAAACTTGACGAAACTCCTCTTCCTTTACAATCTGTCAAAACTTCAATTTTGATGGAGACGCATGCGCCTCCATTTCTATCTGCTCTCCCCAGTCAGACACGCACACAGAGACGCTTCCCTTTCATCCTTGCATTGAAATCTCAAACAATCCTGCCACACACACACAAGCCTACTTTGCTGCAGCTGACGGGTTGTTTGATTGTCAGCGGGTTTTCCACTTTGCATGCTTGCGGCGTCCGGCAAGCTTTGCTTTGGGCGGAAAAACTCTCTCGTACGTCACTTCTCCTCATCTTCTCGCGTGCTCACTCTCTCTCTCTCTCTCTTTCCGGTGAGAGTCGGCTGTCATCTCTCTGCATCAATTGTTCGGACATCTGTGATGAAGATACACTGTAGAAAAATGGAAAGGCTATTTTTTTGTTGTTGAAAATTTCGTTTTGCATTTATTTTATTTTATTTGATGTTGTCGTGTGTCAAAATCACTTGATTCTCAGAAAATGTTTCAATCTTTCTGAAATTGTAATTTTTTACAACTGTGCCCGGACCACAGGGGGAGAGGGGTTGTCATAGTTGCACTAGCGCCAGACCGGAGAATCTGGTGTTGCTGCACGAAGTTCTCTGGGACGACCACTTCTAGGTGGCATCCCTCGAACGGTTGAACGCCTTTCCGTCAGTGTCGGAACGGCGCGTGAGGTTTGTGGACTTGCGAGCAAGTTTCGGGCAGAATTTTCCACCTTTCTATTCCTCGTGTTTGCAGCGCAGATCTGGTGCGGGTTGATTTGTGGCCAGAGTTGTGAGCATAATTGTGGGAAAATCTTGTGGAATTTCGCTGTCTGTGAGATTTTTGTGTAACAAGAGTTCACAGGTGAGTGAAAGATTCGAGCACGCTGTTCTGGGTATTGTGTAACAATTGCATTCTGGTTCGAGTTTCTTTTTCTTCTTTTCTCTCCCGGGGGATTGTACCGAGACTTTGGAGGGAGGATTTTTAATGCATTAAGCTTCTAACTAAATTGGATGAGGGTTGGGATGAAGAAGGGAGGCATGGTATGGAATCATCATGATTTTGTCTGGCTTTCTCCCCGGCTCAGACCACATTGTCTCTCATAGTCTGCTTAGCTGGTACACGATGCTAATTGATGTTCCGGAGATTTCGATTCACTAGATGACAGACAAAGCCCGTGTCCGTTCGATGCGCTCCAACGCAAGGAATATCAATTCCAAGAAGGCGTGAATTCCGAGCAAGGATCTATAAGAATTCCCCCACCTACTCAAACGCCACCCTCCACAAACTTTTCCGAACTCCCCCATTAAAGAGGGGGATCTTCCACGCACAGAAGCCAGGTTAGTTCTGAGAGCAAGAAGACCAAGGAGTCTGCCACGAGGACGACGATGACAGTGACTATGGCGATACGGGCGATATGCCATCTATTCCGGCGGGGTGAGAAAATCAATTATTTCCGTCGGGAATCCCATTGCTGTGTGAGAGCGGACACAGACGCGGGATGGGATGCTGTTGCTTTGTACAACACACGGTGCTGTGACCTCAGCCGGTACAGTGGCAGCGTGGTGAACTGTTGACTGGAGTGGGTTTGGTGGCGGGGAAAAAATAAAAAAAAATGACTTCATTAATTCACTTATAAAAAAAAATGAAATACTTAATTACAGGCAAAATTTCAACATTTCAATGAAAAAAATCTAAGGTTTCGTTTTCGGCTTTTCGGTCTTGGCGGGAAAATTCGAAACAACGCTCATTTTCTGGTATCGTTTAAAAAGGTTTTTAACCGATTTGGATGAAACTGTTTGTCGAAACGAAAAAATATCCGAGCAAAATGCGTTACAGTACCTTTGTAAAATTTACATCTCATGCCAAAACTCAATGTTTTTTAGTGTTTTGAAAAGGTCCCTAATGTTAAAAATAAAAAAGAGTACGTTTTCTATAAAGTTTTACCAAACAAAATATAAGTTTTTATTGTCCAATATACTTTCTTCAGTAAGAGAATAAAAACATGACTTTTCATCAGAAACATAATCATAGCGACTTATCTAATTTCCCAAAATTTCATGGATAGTCATTCTGCAACAAAATTGAAAAAAGCATAAATTCTTTAAATTCTTGAAATTCTTGAAATTCTTGAAATTCTTGAAATTCTTGAAATTCTTTAAATTCTTTGAATTCTTGAAATTCTTTAAATTCTTTAAATTCTTTAAATTCTTTAAATTCTTTAAATTCTTTAAATTCTTTAAATTCTTTAAATTCTTTAAATTCTTTAAATTCTTTAAATTCTTTAAATTTTTTAAATTCTTTAAATTCTTTAAATTCTTTAAATTCTTTAAATTCTTTAAATTCTTTAAATTCTTTAAATTCTTTTAATTCTTTAAATTCTTTAAATTCTTTAAATTCTTTAAATTCTTTAAATTCTTTAAATTCTTTAAATTCTTTAAATTCTTTAAATTCTTTAAATTCTTTAAATTCTTTAAATTCTTTAAATTCTTTAAATTCTTTAAATTCTTTAAATTCTTTAAATTCTTTAAATTCTTTAAATTCTTTAAATTCTTTAAATTCTTTAAATTCTTTAAATTCTTTAAATTCTTTAAATTCTTTAAATTCTTTAAATTCTTTAAATTCTTTAAATTCTTTAAATTCTTTAAATTCTTTAAATTCTTTAAATTCTTTAAATTCTTTAAATTCTTTAAATTCTTTAAATTCTTTAAATTCTTTAAATTCTTTAAATTCTTTAAATTCTTTAAATTCTTTAAATTCTTTAAATTCTTTAAATTCTTTAAATTTTTTAAATTCTTTAAATTCTTTAAATTCTTTAAATTCTTTAAATTCTTTAAATTCTTTAAATTCTTTAAATTCTTTAAATTCTTTAAATTTTTTAAATTCTTTAAATTCTTTAAATTCTTTAAATTCTTTAAATTCTTTAAATTCTTTAAATTCTTTAAATTCTTTAAATTCTTTAAATTCTTTAAATTATTTAAATTCTTTAAATTCTTTAAATTCTTTAAATTCTTTAAATTCTTTAAATTCTTTAAATTCTTTAAATTCTTTAAATTCTTTAAATTCTTTAAATTCTTTAAATTCTTTAAATTCTTTAAATTCTTTAAGAGCGAGTCCGCGAACAGGGCATACCCCTTTGTATGGGACGTCGTTTGGACCTCACCAATCTGCTTGAAATTTTCAGGGGTTGTTTGTACATATATAACTAGCATCTGGCCAAAATATGAGTACTCTAGGTCAACGGGAAGTGGGGCAAATCGGGACACAAAGTTTAAAGGTTCAAAAACGTAAAAAATCTTAAAAAGGCTATAACTTAGGCAAAATTCGATTTAATTTCAAAATTCAAAATGCATCTTAAAGGACATCAAAAATGCAACAAAATGCAGGGTAGAGCATCCAAATTGGTTGATTCTAAAGGGAGTTATTCGCAGTTTAGTGAAAAAATAGCATAATTTTCAAACTCAAATTAAAAAGTGTTCCCTCCAGATATCAACTCGGATCGACCTGCAGCTTGTAGGAGACATCTGGAACTACCATCTGAGACAAAGACCGCTTTGGGTAAGGCAGTTTAACATATTGAATAGACACTTTTACTTTTAGTGAATTTTTTGGTTGTAAATTTTTGCTCGGGGGACCACTTAGATCCCATTTTATGATGATAATATTCGTGTTCCTGAGACAATTTCATAATAGAAACATACATAAAAATGTATATTATCATCCATTTTAACCCTTTAAAAATGAAAGATAAAAAAAATTAAGAAGCTGCTTTTTGTCTGGTGTCATCTAGTATCCTTGGAAACGAACGTGATTTTCAATAAATGTGAATCAATGTTTTTTTTTAACTTTCATTTTTTAACGGGTTAAAATGGATGAAAACAAACATTTTTATGCATGTTTCTAATGTGAAAATGTCTCAGGAACACGATTATGATAAAATTATCTCTAGAAAATGGGATCTAAGGGGTCCTCCGAGCAAAAATTTACTACCAAAAAATTCACTAAAAGTAAAAGTGTCTATTTGATATGTTAAACTGCCTTACCCAAAGCGGTCTCAGTCTCAGATGGTAGTCCCAGATGTCCCCTACAAGCTGCAGGTCGATCCGAGTTGATATCTGGATGGAACACTTTTTAATTTGAGTTTGAAAATTATGCTATTTTTTCACTAAAATTTCCATAACTCCCTTTAAAATAAACCAATTGGGATGCTCTACCCTGCATTTTGTTGCATTTTTTAAGCCCTTTAAGATGCATTTTGAATTTTGAAATTAAATTGAATTTTGCCTAAGTTATAGCCTTTTAATGATTTTTTACGTTTTTGAACCTTCAAACGTTGTGTCCCGATTTGCCCCACTTCCCGTTGACCTAGAGTGCTCATATTTTGGCCAGATGCTAGTTATATATGTACAAACAACCCCTGAAAATTTCAGGCAGATTGGTGAGGTCGATGCGAGATGGGTATGCTTTGCTCGTGGACTCGCTCTTAAATTCTTTAAATTCTTTAAATTCTTTAAATTCATTAAATTCTTTAAATTCTGTAAATTCTTTAAATAAACAAATTAAAAGATTAAAAAAAATTAAAAAAATAGGAAATCAAAATAATAAATAGGAAATTAAAATAAAAGTCTCAACATTAGAATGAAAAAAAGAGTGACAACAACTTTTTTAAATGTTTGTACCAGCCTTATTATAAATAATAACATTTTTTTATTGGGGTAATTTTTTTCCAATTTTTCTGCAACAACAACTTTGCCTAAGACACCATGAAGATAATTAATGCCATTCTCGGAACATCAAAGATTTTGTTACCATTTTTGTATGACCCGCTGTCAAATTCGATAAAAATTTTAATGAACTAACCAAATGATGCTAAAATGTGTACAATTTTTTTTTAATATTTGCAATGGCATAAACATTCAAAAAATATGAAGTAATTTGGTGTAAATAATTATTTTAGCAAAAAAACTGATAAAAAAACGATATTCTAAATTTAAAACTTCAAAAAATCTTGGAAATTATCTGAATGTCTGTGCACCCCTAAAACTTATAATTAACAATTTTAAAAAACTGTTAATTACCAATTTTTACAAGATTTCACTTTTTCTGAATATTTAAATAACAATTAATGCATTTGATATTGAGATATGTGTACAGTTAACAACAAGAAACATCTGTTTTGATTGTTTTAAGAATTTTGGCATGAAATTTAAATTCCACTTTATTTTAAAATATTTAGTCATGACAAGAAGCCATTAGGAGTGTTATTATTTCACAAATTATTTTATATGAAAAAAACATCAAAGCTCTGCAGGTCATTAACAATCATTGTATAATTTGTCAAAATAAAAGTAAATTATAATTAGCGAATCTTTACGTTCCCATTTAAATAGTTTAAATCTTTGCGGTTCGATCGTAGCAACCGGTGCTGACGGTTGGAAAACTTTTTCACTCCGCGTCATTTTTGACAAATTTTATTTTTTCCCTTTATATGCATTCTTTTATAAGGATTTTTTTTGTGTTAAATGGGAATTTTGTTTCTAAATGTCGTTGTCGAAGTGAATTTCGCTGAAAATTAAATAAATCGTTCGGAACTGCCAAGGATCAGGAACATGAAAAGTAAGTGGAAGGGCTCAACCAAGCTGGAGGAGGCCGTTACCAGAGCGTTTCAAGAGGCTGTGGTACCAGCGAAACATCCGGAAATATTTGTTGGGAGTGGAGATATTCGGTGCTAAAGGAACACTTCCACTTCATCCGACCGGCCAGTGTCCTGTCAAGATCCTGGTCAGACTATCGGGACACCACCACCACCTGGCTGTGTTTTTGAAGATTCACTGTTTCTTGGTGAGAGCTTTCCAAAATTATTTGATATTTGATTATATTCTTCTAAATTATAATATTATAAATTAAATAACCCTCCTACCCCTTTCCCACTTTTCCATTCCCCAACCCCAATTTTCCGATTCCCACTTCCCCCTAAAAATAAAATAATTTGCCAATTTACACTAACACACCACACCTAACTGATTCGGAGCGTTTGGTACGGTATGTCCACGCATCCTTCCTCCCCTGATGATTCTGTGAAATGTGATCCGTTCACAGAATCTGTCTCTGCGGTTAATGCAACGCAGTAGGCCTGGCCGCTTTAATTGTTGCTATACATTTTCGTGGTAACTCGGATGTACTGCAATTATTAATACTGACAAGAAAGGACTTGCGGCGTAATCTAACCGCAAGTTCTTCCAGGATGCTTTCTTCGGATTGGCTGCGCTTGTGTTCGATTAGATTAGATTAGATTAGATACAAAAAATGCATAAATCTTTAGAATCGTTAAAAGCAATGCTTGGGAAAATATTTCATGGCTAAAATTTAATTTTATGTTTTTCCATAAAAAAATTGATTGTTTTAAGTTTCTTTCTTTATACTTTCAACTGATTTGAATAAGGAATGAGTAGTTATAAAGGTAAGAAAAATATAAGCAAACGTCTTAGTTTTGTTCAAAGCTCTGTTTTTTTGACTAGTAATATTGATCAATGCATCCCAAAATCACCCCACCTAGCGGACGCATACTGTCTCTAGTGGGCAAGCCCACATTCGGCGAGCATACATTTATGTATTTTTTGGACGGTTTCCATCCCCCAGAACGAGTGGGTCAGTAGCAGCCAGCGTGGGTTAGTCCCTGGTATCCTACACATAAAACGACGCGTCCTTCCCAAATGGGAGGTTCTGATGGGCGGTTTCGGCAAATGGGGGGCGAGTGGCAAGAGAAAGGTGTGTGTCCTCCGTCAATGTCTTGCCCCGAGTGGTCGGTCTTAATTCGTGTGGAACGATAATGGGCAGAAGATGAGCGCTTTTCTTACCTTTTTCTGCGAAAACGTGACCGAGAATAAACTCACGAAACAGCCGTCATCTGCCTCAAGTGCTTAAGCCCGGACTGAGTTACTGAATTTCGATAAAGTTACTCGGGATTTCTTGGAATCGTGTCTCGAGTGGAAGTTTGTCGAAAAACAGCACTCGAGTCCGAATGAGATGCAAATTTCCCAATGACTTCCTTTTTTTTTCCTCAGCTTCATCAAGTGCAATCAAGGGAATTCGCTGCAAGTTTGTGCGTCCTCGAAACTTCAATTTTCGCAAAGTGCTCTCTTCCCATTACATCAGAACTCAGCGGCGGGCACTAACTGCTCGAGCAAAAAAAAAAGGATGGAAAATCAATTGTTGTTCCTGTCCCGGGGAAAATTCGGAATTGCAGCGAATCTCCGTGCTTTTTCCCCGAAAACACACAAACAAAGTGCTCATTGCCCCAGAAAGAAGGAAGTGGTTGAATAAGGACGAGTATTTTGTAGCGTTTTTTTGGTGGGTTTGATGAATGTATTTTTTTGGTATTTCGGTTGGAAAACAACGGAAATCCTGACTTTCGTTTTGTGTCATTTTTCGTCGCTTTAGAACGATAAAGTTATTTGAAATGATGACAGATTGGTGATCACAGACAAACAGTTTTTGGTTATTTTTTCAAAAGGTCGTAACATTGCGTATTTTTGCCTAAGGTGAAAAGTTAGCTTAGAGTTGAGATCACAATTAATGAATGCCAATCAATTTTACACGAAAAAACGTTGAACGCAATCGCATTTTTTGCTGGGTTAAATTTGAATGTGTTTGAATAGGAAATCGGTAAATTATTGTTATACATAAAAACATGTGATCAAAATCAGTACACGGAGAGACTGTGCCCAGAATTTTTAACAATTAAAATTGTTGATTTTACTTTCGTAAATTTTAACAAAAACGTACTTGTTACTGCCAATATTCCGTTAAAATAACTAAAATTCAGTATTTATTTAATAACTTGTTTGTTGAAAATGCTAGAGGCAAAAAGCTAACAGATTTCCCGAACTCGATTGAACGTGCTCGACTGTTAGCTTTTGTTTTAGGAAAATCAAAAATTTTGTTGGTTGAATATAATTTACATTTGGTTGAATATTTAGAAGATAAACTTGGGTTTGTTTACATCTGTCATTTGAAGTCAGGATTCGAACGAGAGCGGTCGGTTTGTTGAGTTTGTGTTGTTAATTGTGAAGTAAGAGGATGTGAAAGGTGAAAATTACACTATTTGGCTAAGTTGAAGTGGCAAATCGAAGTGCACACTGCTGCAACTGTGAAGGTGGAATTGGTGAGTAAGTTTGTTGATGATTTCTTTGCAGGTGATAAACTATGAAGAGCAAAACGAGGACATTCGCAATGGGGACCTCTGATGCGAGGGGACTTTATGATAATGTTTGGAGGAAAGAGAGGGGCAGTGGAAGGAAGAGGCGGGCCAACTCTTGCACGACAATACTTGCACGGGCAAATTTAACAAAATGTTGGTTAATCTAAGTAAGTATGGGTTTAATTTTACACAACAATTTATCTATTGTGTTTTTAATTAGAAAACTGAATCACCAGGAACCTTCGTGCTTACGATGGATATTTCAGAATCATCAACCATAAAATACATGGAAATGCGTACACATTATATCAAAATAAAAATTCGATGGTGGGAAATGTCTAAAAAAATAAAATATATAAAAAAGAAGATATTAATATTTTAAAAATGCTGTTGAAAAAGACTGCTCAATAAACTGGTAAGTAAAACTCAAAATATTGTTTTCAGGAATCGGAGTACGTTAAATAAATTGAATCAAATGCAATGAAAGTATGTTGCCAAAAGTAGTTGTTAAATTAGTGCAAACTGGGTAAGTAGCATTATTGATATTTCTTGTTTATAATTACATTTATTTACGTTCCTTTTATCAGTTTAGAGCCGGAATTAATTTTTTTATTAGATTAATAATAAATTTCATATGTCTATTTGCAGCAAAAGGTTCGCCTTGGTGTAAATTCTGTGTCCAACCTCAAGAAAAATAACTAAACATGAGACCGTTGTAGATGATGACGACTTATCGGATGATTTCTCAGTGATGGTAAGTGAATACAACACTTAATTGTATACAACATAATAAAAATATAAGCTTAAAACTTGGTGAAATTTTTGCTCGGTTTCTACTTTTAAGGAATTTACGAGAAATTAAACATATTTTTTGAACATGTTTAACAAAATTTGTAAAATGCTTTTTTTATTATAATTTTTTTTAAACATTAATCAAACATAACATGTTTTATAATAACAATTAAAAAAATACAAATAAGTACAAGTACAACAAGTTAATTTGTGAGGCATTATTACAAAATTTACTGCAAATTAAATAAAAATATTGCTAACTACAGCTAATTACTGACTACATGTACGAATATTTTTCTGTATTCAAGTAAGACATTAGTTAAAAATATAGCTAGAAATTCGGCCCAGCCTGTATCGTTAAATAATTAAAGAAAATATATATAGACACTAACATAAATTATGTTTAATTAAGAAATGTTTTGTTATAAACCACTAATAATTTGCTGCATGCAAAAATATTTCAGTTGATACAACGAAAAAAAAAGTTAAAAAATAGTTGAAAAATATTGTCCAGCCTGTTTTTTACAGAATATTTAACAATTATTCAGCTGAAAACAAAAAAAATAGTTAATTTTCTGAAAAAAATATTCTAGCAGTCGACTGCTAGAATTTTTTTTGGTCATTTAACCAACAAAAATGGCAATTCTAACTATTTTTTTGTTACTTTTACCTACTGGTGGTCAGCAATTTCGGGTTAACAAAATCAACAATCGATTGTTGAAAAAAAGCTGTGTAAAAAATTAGCCCATACTTTTAGTTAAATTAACCAAGAATTTCTTAGATTTGCCCTGGCCGGTCTCTCCGTGTAGATAATTATTTTTTAAAACAATTAGTAACATTTTTTATTCTTCTTGTTAAACAATACTTCAAAATTATAAACAAATAGCAAAAAAAAAAACATTAATTTTTTAATTTAGTATTTTAAATTTATGATTAGGCATTTGTTTTTTAATTAAAAAAAATATTAAGTTAAAAAATCTATCAAACCTAAAACCGAGTACATTTTTTAAACAAAATGTCGTGTTGCACAATTCACATAATTTTTATATGAATTTCTCATCAATATTATAAAAAAATTGTAAAAATATAAGAAAAATTGAGATTTTTCCTGAAAATTCGGAGTTAAAAATATAAGTAAGAATAATTCTACAGTTTTTTTTATTAGGTCCTATAAACATATGAAAGACAATAATTTATTGGTCCCTTTAAAAAAAAACTCTGGAATTGTGTCTTAGACAAATTCGAAATTATTTTTCGAAACTATTTTTTTTTTTAAGCATAACTTTTGATGTGCTTTATTAAATCTTATAAATTTCAATAGGGACCTATGGAACCCCAAGACGAATCAAATGAGGCTAAAACGGTCAAAATCGGTTCAGCCAGTGACGAGATATTCCAGTGAGTGACATTGATTTGGTACGCATGACTACATACAGCCAAACATACAGACAGGTGATTCTGAATAGATATGTACAAATGAAGGTAGGTCTAGGAGGTCTAATTAAAAGATTAATTTTTAGAGTGATTTTCTAGCCTTTCCTCAGTAAGTTGAGGAAGTAAAAACAACGTTTTTCGGAAAAACTTATGATGCAAAATGACTTTTTTTCCATAGGGAATGCGTGGATAAAGTTTCATCATGATAAAAAAAAATTACGAAACTACTCGGCTTTGGTATTATTATGGTGTACTAACTAGGAATCAACATAAGCTTCTCCACGAGTAATATTTTGGAATTGTATTTTTAATAAATTGATTCAAAAAAAAAAATACCTAAAAAATCCTCGCACTTTTTTTTTTTGAATGAAAATGTAGATTCTCATTCACACTTCAAATAGTTTATTTTATTTTGAGAATAATGTCTTCAAAATGTTGAGCTGCCATATAGCCCCTCTTGAATGGCAAATGTTGATTGTGTTTAACATAAAGAAATGTTTGCAAAATAGTTTCTTCTACTTCTCAGAAAACTTTACCCTCCTCATCCACTTCTCTTTGCTAGTGCGCCATCCAAGTGTGCCAGTCGGTAGACACAGGAAAAAGTTATCGCCGCAAAACAAATCCATTATCAACCGCAGCAGCAGCACCAGCATCGCCATCTAGTAGTCTGAAATTGTTGGAAAAGCTCTCTTTCTCACTGACGCTGGTGTGCATTGAGACATCACTTTTTGTCCCTCCGGATGATTTCGTTTTGTTTCAGCAGCCTCCCCCTGGACGGGGGAAAAACTGTCTCGGTTTGCACACAAGAGCAGCACCAGGAATTGGAATTGTTTTGAGTCGTGGCCTATTTTTAGCCGTCCCGGAACCGGAGGCGCCTATTCGCTTTCTGGTGGATGATAAATATTTACAAATTGCACACCCCACCCTTCTGTCTTCCTCCTTCTGGAAGGACGGAATCTCGAGCGTCGTGGCGGCGTCGTCGGGGCCTGTGGGAGTTGGTGCACTTTGGTGGAGCTTTTGGTGTCGTGAACGAACTTTATTATCGGGCGTAAAATATTATGGAGGGTTCAGTAATGGCAGTTTGTGAGTTGGGGTTGACGCTTAAAATATGTAAATTTAGAACAGTTTAACCTTGGGAACTTTGTTCAATGTATTAAAATTTCAAACACTCTGTCTCAACAGCAATTGTCTGGCTTAACATTGGCTGAATTGTTGTATATATAAAAGAATGTACTTTCTTTCTCGGCAATTACACAATAAAACTGCAATTGGCTAGAGGCCTAGAAGTCACGAACGGCCAAATTCGCATTTTAATGGTGGATTTCTAGTACGGCGATGCTAATAGAGTTGGTAAAGAGAAACAAAATAAAAATTGATTTTTTTACAAACTTGTACTTGTGGTTGAGAATTATTTTGAATTCAGCTTGAATTCTTTTTTTCATAAAAATGGAACATTTTTTTTATTTTTGTAAATATTTTGCAAATCTTTAATCATGCCTTAAATACTGTAAGACAAAAAAATACATTATTATATTTTTTTTCTTTAAATTCGGTTCCAACCCATCAAACAATTATCATTAAAAAATCTTTGAAAATCCTTAAAATATTGGAAGAAAAGTTAGTTTAATTAACATCTAATGTTTTTTTCAGCCATGATTTTTGGGGTAAAGTACATGTAGTACCTGTAGCGTCATTTTGTGGATAGTGTCTTAGTAAAATTATGATAACTTGAAAATGATGAATAATTATGAAAAATGTAAGTTTGTTTCTGTTCTAAAACATTCTTCAAAATATTCCCAAGCACTTATACTTTTTGCAAAATAAAAAAAATGATTGAAATTAGTTTTATGTTTGTCTGTTGATAATCTGGATAAAAAATATTTATTTCGAGCGTTTATTTAAATTGTGACTGTCATGTATAATGTACAATTTTTAATAAGAACAATTCTCTACCAAAACCGGAAATGGATTTTATTTGTATTTTTTTATTTGGCTCAAACTTTGTAGGGGTCTTCCCTATGACCAAAGAAGCTATTTTGTGTCATGGGTGGTCCGATTTCAATGTTAAAACATGAAACATTCGTGAAATTTTCCGATCTTTTCGAAAAAGAATATTTTGAAAAAAAAAATGAATCAAGAATAATATTTTTAAAGGGCCAAACATTAAATATTACGCCCTTTTAAAATGTTAGTCTTGATTTAATTTTTTTTAAATTAATTTTGCATATTTATTAAAAAAATTTATGAGCAACTCTCTACGAAATCAGCCGATTTGGACCATTTTTATTTTTTTTTGTATTTTTTGATTTGGTTCAAGCTTCGTGGGGGTCTTCCCTATGACCAAAGAAGCTATTTTGTGTAAATTGTTCACCCATACAAGTCTCCATACAATTTTGGCTGCTGTTCAAATGGTACGTAAATATTAAAACAGCTGTAACTGTTTAGTGACTTTTCTGATCAATTTGGTGTCTTCGGCAAAGTTGTAGGTATTGATGAGGACTATTGAGAAAAATAGGTACACGGAAAAAAATATTCCTCAGTTTCTCATATGAAGGACCCCATTTCGCAGACGGAATTACCGCCTCGACACGCTTCCAGTACGGCGGTGACAATCTGATGCGTGTGTGTAATAAATATTAATTTGAATAATAAAGTGAAAACGATCGAGCGGTTGAGTCTAACCATACCCCAACACAAATGGCATTGTGACACATTCTGAACGGTAAGGGGTTTATAAACGAGACTGACAACCTACTCCATTCATTGAGTGGTGTTGGACTCAAAGGTACAATAAACGTGACAACAATTACGCGCTTGTAACGATTTGTTAGTTTGCGCTAATTTGATATCATAAGAGTATCAGACATTTATGAATTGCTTGGAACTAGTTAAGATTTTTATAAAATTTGAAAGCGAAATAATACTATATAACTATATACTGGGAATCTGAATTATTGAAATTTAATAAAAGCACATTAAATTCAACGGATCACAACCCTACTTTTTCAACAAAAAAATATAAAAATAAAAGACCATGCCTGGAGGAGTCGAACAATGACCTCATAACTGGGCCAGCAACAGACTCCAGGAAAAAAAAACAAACCAACCATTCTGATGTGGTTGGAATAAAACAAACCTTTTAGCAGTGATAAAAAAAAAACAAACCGCCGCGGAGTTGGTCGTTTTAAGTACTGGCTGTGACCCCACTGGAGTTGGGGAAGCCCGCGGTTATAACGTAGTTTGTCCGGTGTTGATCTCATCCATAATCCGCAAAATTGCGGTCAACCTTTCGAGGAAAATGGGGGGAAAATGCGATGAGCCATCTTTATGGATTAATGAGTGTATTGTTTGCGATGTTTTGCGAGAGTGAGAGAGAGGGCTAAAGGTGGAAAATACGCGTCTGTTATAGATGAGGTTTTAGTCTAACTGGGGAAGAGAGGTACTTAATTAGGTCACGAATTGTCAGACGCGGATTTTCATGAATTTACTGGAATGACGTTGGATTAGAGCACTTTGTTACATCAAAACGGCCAAAACCTCTGACAAATTTGTAACAGGCTCTGCCATTTACATTTGATAACCTTCATACAAGTGTGCTGAAACGAACGGTCGATTGACATTCTACCGAGCTTCCGATCATCGCTCCCATGATCGCATTCAAATGACTTCTGTCACCTTGCTGCGTTCTGACACAAGGAAGAGAGAGACGAAAAACGAGAGAAAGAGCACGATGCCTCGTTCGGGCGGCTGCTTGAGTGGTGCTCATTTTTCGTTCGTTTCGTCTTTGTGTTTACATTCACCGACCGTCACCAAGCAATGACGATCATGATTGGCGCTGTGTGTGAGCGATCAAATTTCGTTTTCGTAAATGTCATTCAAATATGGAGCAGTTCCATTCAGTGACAGATTCCTTTTCAAGCCTTGCTTTAACACTGCCTAATGGTTTGTAAAAGGGTACAGTTTGGCTTGAAATTTGTTTTGAGACAGTTTTTTTTTATGAAAATATCGTGATATTTTGCCGTTAAAATGTTCTCGTTAAACAAGATAACGACAAAAAAACACGTGATTCGATTATCTGTAATGAATTTGAAGCAAAACCTTTGGTCAATCGAGTCAGGACTGTATTTATTACAACGATGCTTGTTCGATGTCAATCCATGCTTGTCACAAATAGCAACTCTCTATGGAGCAATTCCAGCTCAAATCAGGAATTTTTCTGATACTTTTGTACCCGACCCTCTCCGATTTCAATGAAACTTTGTAGACATGTTATCCTAGGCCTATATAAGCCATTTTTGTGCATATGGAGCAAATAGTACTCGAGAATAACATTTGAGAAGGGCGTAAGGTATTTAAATATTGTTGTATTCTGTAATTTAAAAATTACTGTATCTCGAAGCCGTTGCATCGTATCAAAAAGTGGTCAAAGACACACTTGTAGGAAATTGGACGGGCTTTCTGATAAAAATACACTGAAAGAAAAATACACGAGATATAAATATACTATGAGATTTTTTGATTTTTAAGTTTAAAACTTCAAGGTGACTTAGCCCGATTTGTGTGCTACGAATAATATTGAAATCAAAAATCCTTAGATACAGTTCAGCCCAACCACTTGTCCTTACATCAATTCATCCGTAGCTCAGTGGTAGAAGCAAGGAGAGAAGATCTGAAGGTACCAGTCCAGAATCCCGACAGGGGCACTTTAATTTTTTTGTTAAAAAAGTTTTTTTTGTTTCGCGCAAATTAAACGACAACATAATAGGGACGTGGCGTTACATCGTGCTGCCATCTGGTTTTTTTAAGTGCAAGAGTGGAAAAGTGCTGAGTCATCGTCTAAAAATAGACGGCGTCCTATCTCGCCCAGCAAAATGAAGTCGATAAAGTAGTCGGTTTCGATGAGAAAAAGTGGAAAATGTGGTCTAAAAATAGCGACGCCATCCCCCTATGGCAACATCATGACAACACATCAAACTACTTTATCGACATATTGAGACAAACAAATTGTTTCTGGAACTTTATCGTAACAAAGTTGAAACAAGCGGCTAAATGTTGCCAACACAAAATTTTCGTGCGCTTTTTAGGGCACCACGAGTGTTCTAACTATGTTGAGATAGCACATTTTGGGTGTTACGAAATAGTTGCATTTAAGGATCCGCAACAAAAAATGTTACTTGGGATATGATGTTTCTGATAAAATATTAATTTTTATTTATTATAAATGCAGTAAAAAAATACTCACTTCAATTTTCTCAAGTAGGCTTGTAATAAAAAATCAGGTTTCGAATGATTTAGATTCTTACAAAATTCAAATATTAATAACTGATACATAAAAAATATATTATGAAAGAAAAATGATGTTTTGACACAACAAATTGGTTCAAAATTCGTTTAGAATACATTATCTTTGAGTTATAAAAGTAAAATATTTTGTTCCAAGATTTCATATTAATGTTATACTGAACGCTTATGCAATTTTTTTTGCTTATTCAGGGAGCAAAAATGTACTGACAAATGAAGTTATCAATGAAAAAAATTACTGTAATTGATAGATTATAAAACGTTTGTTATGTTCATATTGTTTGAAAAGAGATTTTTAACTTATCAAAATAAAATTAATTAAAAGACGTGAAATTTAAGGAAAATGTTTAGAAATTGAAAAGTTTTTGCATATTTAAGAAAACAGCAAGATGCCAGATCAAAAAATTTAAAATATGAAAGCAAATTAAAAATATATTGTTTTTCAAGTGTAAGGGCCAGTTGTTGAACAATTTTCAGGAGTCTCCGCGGGCCGGATAAAATGGTTGCACGGGCCGGATCCGGCCCGCGGGCCGTAGGTTGGGCAGGCCTGGAATAAATACTTTAAATATCTTTTTGATATCGAGATATTGGTAAACTAGTTTTTTCTTCTTTATTTTGCTATTTTACGTACACGCCTAACTCGTATTAATGAGTTCAGTTAAATTTAATGAAAACTGAACTACTGAATTTTTAAGTAAATGAAAATCAACAGAAATTTCATCAAAGTTTGACAGATCTATATAAATTTTAACTAAAAATCAGCAAAAAACATACTGAAAATTACAGTAAATATTTACTGAAAACAAACCTCAGTATTTGGTGTTAAGGAATGTTGTCATTTCACAAATATTTGTCCAAATATTAGGAAATTATGGATTGCCAATCTGACAAACACCATTTGGTAACTCTAAAAAAAACATAAATTTTGCATTATGTTAAAACTATTGCTGGGAAATATATATCATTGTAAGCAGCTTTATTTTCCTGTTATTAACATTTTAAATTTTTTTCTATTGATTTTGGCTCATGAACATTTGGAAAATACAAGGAAAAAATCAATAGTTTTTTTTTCGAAAATGTATTTAGAAAATAAGTAGGGTTGCCGAAAAATTCCAATTTTTTGCGAAATAGATGAAATAAAATAACAAACTGAACAAAAATTTTATCCACAAAAGTTTTAAGTGTAAATTTGATTTTCAATTGAAAAATATCATATTTACTTTTTGAACTCTAATACTAATAAAAAAAACATTAAAATAGAATTGAAGTGAAAACATTATTGAAAACATATTTTATTGCTTGAATCATCAAATGGTTCTAAAATGTGAAAAGTAGACTAACGAAAATTTTATCTAATTATTTTGTCCCTCCTTCAAATAATCCAGAAAAGTAAGGAGGGCAAAAATTATGTTTATATTTAAATATAAATTTTCATTGAAAATTATTATCAAACCATCAAATGAATATAAACATTGAATATTTTTTATTTCAACGATTTTAATTTATTTTGGCAACTTTTAACCATTTTCTATTACCCATAGCACTCATAGATTTTTTTAGAGCTTTATCGATATTTTGCATTTTTTCACAGTAGCATGTAACTGTAAAAATTTATGTCAATTTGATGTTTAGTTTTTTTTAATATCTTCAGGGACATACACAATATTTTTTTAAACACTTTGAGATGTTTAGTGAAAATTTAAGTTCAATCTACTTAATGAAATTACATTTTCCTGCATTGCATTTGCCACAATCTTTTAAAATAATTTAGAATACATATTAGTGGAATTTACATGTTCAATTCGATAAAGTGTTTTTTTTTTGCAATTCCCTTTAATAACAATTCATTGCTAAAGGTAGAATTCCAAAAGAAAATTTTAGGTTCAAACTCGGGTTATTCAAGATTCAATGACTTTAGCTTTTAAATATTATTTTAGTTTTTTTAGCAACTAATGCTTAGTTAATTTTTATGCTCAATAAAGTGTACAAAAGTCATTGAGGTTGTTTAACATTAGATTTTATTCCCAAGTAGCACTCATAACTTGTCGACTGTTGAATAATAGTTAAACAATTGTTTTTGATAAACATACGAGAAAAAATCTGAACATAACTTAAATAACAGTTTTTTTCACGTAATTCGATTATCTGTAATGAATTTGAAGCAAAACCTTTGGTCAACCGAGTCTGGACTGTATTTGTTACAATGATGCTTGTTCGATGTCAATCCATGCTTGTCACAAATAGCAACTCCCTATGTCGAACTTCTCGTCCACTTACATTATTTAGGGAATTCGTGATAAAGTTACATAATGAGCCTTCACCGTCCCCGGCGGCGCTCATCCATCCAGTTTGCGTCAGCCCGCAGTGTTCAGTGCGGAGTTAATCTCGTAGATCTCTAAGCCCAAAAAGTACCCAGGTGTGTTTACACATCCCCCAAACGACCAAAGTTCGTTTCTGTAAATGTTGCAATGTTTTGCGACGAGAGTTGCGATTGCGATATTGATTGATGATGCGGGAGAACGCACATGAGCTTTCAATCGCTCTGAATGGGCCACTCTAGTGGAGCAGGTTCTGTTTTGGGATCAAGTCAAACATTTGCTGTAAAGATAATCTCTAAAGTCGATAGTACAAACGTACCCCCTAGTATACTCATTTGTCTGCTTTCAAAGTCAAAACATGTCGTGCTGGCATACCAATTTCCCAATTTCGTTTGTTATGCCTCAAATGGTGTATCGTGATCATGCAAACACAAAGTTTTAGGCCGCTTTACAAAGCGTGTTTGTTTCTGCATTTCAGCAGCCAAAAAGTTTCCACCACGTGTTCGACCTTGACGTTGATCTCCGCGGGGGCCCCCAGCAAACCAACTAGCCAACACTGACTGCTGCCAGCTGCAACTACAAGCCACTTTATAACGAATTGGCTCCTTGGCCGTCACAATGAAGCAGTCATTAAGCAGTGTGACTTCGGCCATTAGAAATGGTTGAGAAGTTGAGATTTCTTCGATTCGCACCTAATTTCAACCCCCCAAACGCAGTAAAAACGGCCAAATTCGTCCAACCTTTTAAACTGCAGCTCGTAGTGATGATGCGATGGTCAGATCAATTTGGGCAAAGATTTGTGGTGGTGGTGGTGGTTTAATAAGCCATAAGTCTCGACGATGGACCACCACGTGAGCCTCCGCTCAGCCATATGATTAACTCCATTGGCGCGCGTTAATGAATCTGCGTGATGGCAGGCTTGGTGGCTAAATCACGTAGACAAAGCCCTCTATAAAGTGGAACCCCCCGGCAATGCATTGTCTGTGTGTCTTTAGGCACGGAAATCGCCTCAAGGCGAAAATATCAAACCGTGACGATATGGTTTCTGACGATGACGACTGTGTGTGGTGCGATGATAGATGGTCGATATTTACGCGTTACCTAATGGCATACTGCCCTAGCTTATTTGAATAAAAGGTGCAGGGCTGTTGGTGCTCTCTCTCAGGTTCAAACTCTCTCACGAGCTTGCTCGCCTGCCTGCCTGCCTGTTTACCAACAAGCGCGCGCTGTTTCTCTGCTTGGACTTTTGTCGTCGTCGTCGTTTTCGTTTGCAATCCGCTGCGCTGCGTTCTTGACATGTTTATTATAATTTTGAACTAAAATACCAGGTTTGTTTTGAGATATAAAATTTAATGTAATATGTGATCAACAAAACGAAAAAAAAAACACAGCAGTAGATATCATATTATAAGAGCGTGTGAGAGAGAATCAAATTTGATGAATTAGTTCATCGTTTTGGATTTTAATTTATCTGCATTTGTTACAAGAAATACCATGCAGTTTTTTTAGATCAAAAAGGAAGGAATTTTCTTTAGATTTAAAAAAAATGAATCCAAATGAATATCTTAAAGGAAGGCCGCAACTGCAAGATCTGAAGGTAGTTAACGATTGTGCAGAAAAAGATGTTTCCTGAATCGAAAAAATTACAGGTTAACTGACAAAAAATGATAAACAATTTCTATATTTGTTGCAGGTGGTCTAGGAACACAGAAAGAAATTTCCAGAAAGAATAAAAAAATAATTTTAGAGAGTATGAATGAAAATTTGCAGCAATAATTGTAAAATTGCCTTGATTTGTTCTGAGTTGTACTAAAGTATATTTTTGTTAAAGCAAACTACCTAAAGGAACAACATTTGTATTACCTGAAGGCAGGCAGGCAAGCTCGTGAGAGAGTTTGAACCTGAGAGAGAGCACGTGCGTGTACGAATTGGAAATAAATATCGTTGTTAGGTAGCCCCTTACAGCTGGCTGCGCAAAAAGGGTCAGTTTTGAGCGCTAATAACTTCGCGGGAAAAAATCCTAAAAATATGGTGTCTTCGGGAAAGTTGTTCTAAATTTAATGAAGGTTCTACATTTAAGAAATGGTAAGAATCGGATAATTATGGCACCTTCCACAGGTGAAAAAGTAAAACAGTTGCTTTTCTCCATACATTTTGACGATTTTTCCCATACAAACTTTACGCGATTGGAGGGAGGGGTTCCCGTGGTCAGAATGAGCTCAAATTTGGAATTTAGCCTAGTGATGGGTCAATCTTTGATTTCAGGGGGTAGCCCCAAAAAAGTCCGGATTTGGACCACCCTAACCTTCATGTATACCTATCGACTTAGAATCAAATTCTGAGCAAATGTCTGTGTGTGTGGTGGGATGTTGATCAAAAAATTGTCACTCGATTATCTCGAGACTGGCTGAACCGATTTTGTCCGTTTTGGCTTCATTCGATCCGTCTTGGGGTCCCATAAGTCGCTATTAAAAATTATGCAGTTTAGTTAAGTACTTCAAAAGTTATGCTAAAAAAACGATTTTGACTAAAGTTCGGAAGATTGTAAAAAGGGTGGTTTTTGTAAGAAAACCCGTCATGTTATACATTTTCAGAAAGTTATTTGAAAGACCTTTCCAACGCGTCCAAAACATTGAAGATCTGACAACACTATCAAAAGTTATAAGCACTTAAGTGCCCTGCCCAATCTAGTGGTATGAATAATGAGTCAAATTGATAAAACACTGAAAAACACCGCTCTTTTGTGTCTATTTTGGATACCACCTTTTAAATGTGAGGAAGGCACCAACCACCTAAGGGTGGATTAAGTAACATTTTTTAAACATGCGAAAAAAGAGGTGTTTTTCAATAATTTGCAGCCATGAGATAGAAATTTGGTGTCAAAGGGACTTTTATGTAAAATTGGACGCCCGATTGGTGGCGTACTCAGAATACCGAAAAAACGTATTTTTCATCGAAAAAAAAACACTAATTTTTTTTTAAAAATTCTCTCATTTTCCGTTACTACTGTAAAAAAAATTTGGAACACGTCATTTTATGGGAAATTTAATGTACTTTTCGAATCTACATTGACCCAAAAGGGTAATTTTTTCATTCAGAACAAAATTTTTCATTTTAAAATTTTGTGTTTTTTCTAACTTTGCAGGGTTATTTTTTAGAGTGTAACAATGTTCTACAAAGTTGTAGAGCAGACAATTAGTTTTATTAGTTATTGCGATTTTACGAAAAAAAAAGTTTTGAAAATGTTGGTCATCGTTGATCATGGCCGTTCATGGTCACCCGCGACCGACACGGACGACGAAACAAATAGAAATGCAAAAAGTATCTTTTCCAAAACTTTTTTTTCGTAAAATCGCGATAACTCTTGATGTTTATAAGCAAACCCCTTATGTCTATATATCAAAATTTTTGTAATTGTCTGCTCTACAACTTTGTAGAACATTGTTACACTCTAAAAAATAACCCTGCAAAGTTAGAAAAAACACGAAATTTTAAAATGAAAAATTTTGTTCTAAATGAAAAAATGACCGAAAAACTGAACTATAAATCGGAAACAATTGGTACTTTTTTTTATGTAAAAAATCTAGCCTTTAATTTTTGGAAGAGCGAAAAAACCTTATTTTGGATTTTATATATGTGAGGCTCGAAAATTTGAAATCGTTTTAATTGAGAAATGCAAAAAAATTCACAATATTTTCATGTATTTTTTTTTAATTTAGTGGGATTGTAAGATTATTGTTGACTTACGATTAGACCACTCCAAATTTTATTTCAAGTTTTTGTCCCCCGCCTCCTTCAAAAATTCCTCTACAAATCAGGGGTAAAACTAGTGCGGGAATTCCCGGGAAATCCCGGATTTCCTGGAAAAAAATATTTCCCGTTTCCCGGGAATTCCCAAAATACAAGCAGAAGTACACATTTTCCTACCTTTTTGGCACCAATGTTTTGAAATTATACAAAAAATAATAATTGGAGAACCTGATTTGATTTTATTTATTTCCATCTACTGTTCATATTGAACTAATCAGCTTGTCTGTAAATTTCATGTCAAGGTTGAATTCAGGTAATATTTATTTCTGAAGCATTCAAGACTAGGAATATTGTTTGCTTATATGTTGGACAACAAAACTTACGCTGTTATGGAATGAATATAAACTATTTTATTTTTGACAACCTTTTTTAATGTTTTCTTTTTGTAATATCATTTGAAAATAAGATATTTACATCTTCCGGCCAAGATCAACATTGATATTTGTTTGACTTTTTTTTACCTTGAACATGTTGGATGGAAATTGAACTGATATAATTAAATTTAAAAAAAAGGTTTGTGTGAGAAGAATTTGTTTCTAAGTATTCGAGAAATTACAGATTGAAGTTATAAATTTATGAAGCACGTGAGCTACCAAGGGCGTAAGAGGGTTATATATGAAAAAATATCGTTGAATTTCAACCACTTTTAAATACTCAAAATTATTTTAATCTAATTGATTTATTAGGCTGAATACCATATAACTCAAATCATATCATAAAACCATGAAAAACCATTAAAAAACAACTTCGTATCAAATTTTCAAGTTAAAAAATAGTGTTTCAAGTTAAAAAGCGCTAGAAATTAGATTTTTAAGGTAAATTCAATGATTATTTATTTATTCACAAGTTGATTTTTTTTTATTTTAACTTTATGGTCACTGAGACAAATTTAAATGCAATTTTATGGTTGTGGAGCATAGATTTTCACTGTCCAAACACTTTGATTTAAAAAATCCTTTTCAACAAAAATACTAATAATATTTTCTTTCATTTGGGAAAGATTTAAAAATTAGAAAGTTAATATATTTTCTCAAAGTTGCTGGATTTTTTACAAGCAGTCAAGCCATTAATTGATACTAACACTCATTTTGATCATTAAAGTTGCTTTTCTATACAATTTCGTTGCAAAAGATTAATCAGAAACAAAATTAAATTAATTTTCGCTAAATTTAAAATTTCCCGGGAGTTCCCGAGATTTCCCGGGAAATTTGTTGAAAATTTCCCGTTTCCCGGGAAATTTGTAACCCCGGGAAATTGGACGCTCTAGGTAAAACAAATAATTATTGCTGAAAATTTAAATTTTACTTGGAAAAACTTGTACGTTTTATTGTATGCTATCTAAAATAAATTATTATTTTTTTATATTTGTACTTTTAAAAATACAAATTATATTTGGACTTTTTACAAATTTTGAATTTTGGGACCAAAAATTTAAAAAAGACATAAAACTTTAGGAAAAAAAAAATAGTCATAGATTAATTGTTTTTTTTTTCTAATTGTAAGTAGTAGCATGACTATAATAATTTATAAAGCTTTAAAAAAATACTTTTCTTGCTTAAAAATTTTGAAAAAAAATATTCATCAACGTTTTTGTATGTACAAGAAGTTAATTTTTGAAACTTTTCTAAATTTAAAATAATTTCTCAAAAAGTTCAATTTGTTTTTTTATTGAATAGCAAAAATCATGTTTCCTAAAGGACGTAACCCCTAATATTGACCATTGCGTGTAAATGTAAAACATCATTGGGATCAAGAAAGATCAATTACTAAAGATAGAACGTGTACTTTGGCCTCAGAGACTAGATCATATCGGACTATATACATTTGTGTATTGATTAATTCAGTGGACTCTCTCGTTGTCGATATTGAAGTGATCATCGAGAGAGGGAGTTATCAAATTATATAACGAAAAATCAAAGCATGCTTCTTGAAGGGACTGAACAATTTACAGTCGACTCCCTGGCTATCGATCTTCTCGATATCAATATTGCTCCATGTACCGATGAATTCTTCAGTCCCTTCAAACTGCATACTGCGATTGTCTTTATTCCTCGATATTTTCTCTTGCTTGAAGGATCTCTTCCTCGACGGTCCCTTGGATTCAATTTGCTTTTAACATCTATTCTGGTTGTCAATAATTTCACTTTCTCATTGCTTGCATAGACATTTTTCTTTGAGAAACGAAGCTTTGAAGGGTGTTTGACATTTCTTTGTTTTTGTTTGCTGGACGTTGCCATGATTCTCTCCCATAGCTGGTTAGCAAGAAAAAAACAAATTTCAATCGAGTCTTCATTGTGCAGCGTTCTGTAAACTGATGCTTCCCTTCCTCGACGGTCCCTTGGATATTGACAACCAGAGAGTCGACTGTATAACCAGCTGGAGCAATATTGATATCGAGGAGATCGACAGCCAGAGAGTCGACTGTAAATATCAAAATCTTCATTTCTGACATTTTGATTTAGTCCATAAAAAAAAATTAGCCCTAAATGTTTTTTTCCAATCATTAGATTGACCACATTGTTGTCAGAATTTCAATCAGTTTTTTCCCCAAGTTCCAGGTCCAATTTATGCTTACTTGTTCCGTATCGAGACGAACCGCACGTTCGTTCCCATAAAACACTTCTTGTTTGTGTATTTTGCGCGCTTAATGAAGTCCGGATCGTTTTACGAGCCCCAAACTGTGTGCCAATAAAACGACGGCACGGTAGTGAATGAAAAACTCCAATGTTCATTACCCCACAGCTTGGACTTTTTACGCACTTCCGGTCGGTGGAGATTTTCCCACTCCACGTGTATTCTAACAACGTTTGATTAAAGTCAATGTTGATACGGTGAGATTGTTGGGTTGGGTCTTGCTTACCCAACAGTTCGATTGGTTAACTTAATTGCAAAAAAAAACCACACACTTGGCCACCCATGGCTGCCGAGGCCAGCTCACTTCCTTCGGAAAAGGCCATAATTAGCAAATCATCATAAAAAAGAGCTCCATTCTTTGGCAAGTTTCATTTTCCATTTTTCTCGGTCGATTTCGACACCACCCTCGCATCGCGATGAGCAGAATGAATGTAGTAATAGTGTGTACTCTTGGCCATTGAAGTCGGAGTCGGAGACGATGACCGGTTTTTGGTTGGCTGACCGTGCGCACCTTGATGGGTCCGCCGAAGAATGACCCTCAGCGCGAAAGCGAAATGTGTGTTTGCTTGCTTGAAGTCGCCTGGTGGTGTGCTGTCGAAGTTGAGCGCGTCCACATCGGTTTAAATCTAAGCGATCTATAGGGTGTCTGATGGAGCAGTGGTGTAGTCAGGGTTGTAACACGATTTTAAAAGATTTTTTGTTGGCAAACCTTGCGCCAACGGTGCTTTTGGCGAAACATCAATTTGGCGCCCCTCCAAAATTTATTAACGTTTTGAGGAATTAATGGAAATTCACTCAATTTAAATTCCGTTTTTGTGGACAATAATTCTTTTATTATACACTCAAACCCCGATGGTTTGACACCAACTGTTGTCAAACGAACGGGATCACGTTTTAGTTTGACACCCCTTTTACACGGAGTTCACACACTCTACCAAACGTTTGTTTTGATAGTGTACGTAAGCGCCGTGTAAAAAGTGACAGTTCGTCACTTTTTAGTTTGACTTTGACCAACCAACGGGGTACAAACTAAAAAAGTGTCAAACGAAAAAGTGAACAACCACCGGGGGTTGAGTGTATTCGTAATATTTCAATTCGATCGATAGATCTGTTATGGATGTTCATGCAAATGTGTTGAAATAAAAAAAATACTGTATAAAAGGTTGTTAACGATAAAATTATCAAGGCTCGATGACGATAACGATTGTTCGTTCGTCTATCGTTATCGTTATTTCGATAATTCTATCGGCGACAATCTTTCGACGATAATGGATGATAACTCATTTAAAAAAAAAATTAATTGAATTTTTCCAACCATGGTAATTTTCAATTCCTTCAATAAAAATATATTCTTTGAAAAGAAGAGAGAGCTGCACTGCTACGGGTCGGTCGTGTGTGCTGTCACGGGTATAATTTTTTTACGATTTCTATGTGAAAAATATTAAGTTTAACAGTGAAAAGTAATCCATCCGTCGCGGAAAATGTTTCTACGTACGAATAATGTGGAATTCAAGTGATTCTTGAGAAAAAAAAGTGCAATTTTTTGTGATTTTGTTTCAATTTGGAGCAGGAGGAAAATGGCGTCATGTTTTAGCACTTGTTGGGCTACGCCATCCGGAGAGAGAAAACTTAGTGGTGTTAGTGTATCTATAATTTTCTCTCGCGAAAATGGTTGTGAAAAAGCAGAGTACAGAGAGAAAGGGTGAGAGGGTTCTATTTATGTTTTGTTTTGTTTCTCGTCATGAATGGTGTTAGTGTGAGCAAGCGAATGATCGTGATTACGATGTGAGAGAATGAGTGATTGGATGTACGTGTGTGTGCTTCTCTTCCCGAATACCACAGTTGACTCACAGTAGAGGTCACAAACTCACAGATCGAATCGGTGTCAAATTCAATTTTCGTATTTTGAAGTAGAACTACGCCGCGTCTTTTGTATTTTTATTTTTTATGCTTTTAACAGTTCACGTCGCATTCGTCGCGGAAGGTTTCCGTTGTCGTCGTTCGTTTTACCTCGTGTTTGTTTGTTTTTTGCTTTTCTTCGGTTAATTGTTCGACTAGAGACACCAATGTAGAAAATAATAAATGCACAGTGTTGCGAACGGGCACCGGTTCCTCGAACAGTCCAAATAAAACGACTTAATTCAGACATGTTGAAAACTGCAATTTATTGCACTTAATTAGTTACATAAAGTTTCACAACATCACAATACTTACAACTTCGGTGTTTATACGCAGCTGAGGCAGGATTGTTAATCCATCAGCTGCGCCCGCGCTACCGCTCGCTTCAAATTGTTGTTTATTTCTGATTCTACTTTGAGCAGTAGCACGGGCACCAAGAGTCGTAAGTACACACAATTGAACAATACACAAAGTGACAAAGATCTTCAGCAGCAGTGTCCGAGGGGCGCGTCACTCTGCGTTTATTCGCAACACACAGTATATTTTCCCGGCGATTCAGTCTTTCCACAGCCGGCTGTCTAAGAATAAATCGATTTTAATTTAACACCAAAATTTCTCTTACTATTTACTCGATACAGCCGGCTGTACGAGTTTAAAACCTAACTAAACGTAAAATTGAAAATATATAAATCATTATTTTCCTCAGTACAGCAGGCTGACTGAGTATAATAATCTATTATTATAAACTTATAAATCATAAATCTTTAAATCATCCACATTACTCATTACAGCCGACTGTATGAGTTTAATATCATAAAACATAAACCACTTTTTATCAACCCGCAATACCTTTCGAGGTATATCCTAGGGTCCTACCTTTCTACTAACATTGAGTCCAAAACCACCCTACAAACATCTATACCCCTAAGGTGACGCAGGGATCCTTGCGCACTTTAGATAGGTGTTTACTAACATTCCTTCCGCTCCCCAAAGGATAGCTTAGACCCGGCAAGGACCCCCTTATGCCCTGGGCTGTATTACACACTCATCAAAAGATGAAGACATGGTATCTCCCGTGTTGGATTATTGTTCCGGATGAGGGTCTAACACAACCAGACCAAACAGTGGGATAAGCGTTGTGGAGCCATCCGTGGATAGGGCGTCCTCAAATGCTAATGCTAATGCTAATAAAAATATATTCTTTGAAAATGTTGTAAGTTTCAAAGCACAAATACTCAAAATTGTTCACAAGATACCGTATTTTTCGAAGTACTCAAATTTTCATAATTTGCAGTGCAGTCCAGACTCGATTAAAATTCTCTTCGAATCGAATAACCGGATAACAATTTTTTAAAGTAGTCTTATTTTTGGTTACTTATAAACTACTCCTAAATAATTTAGAATTTTTTGAATCCAAGATGGCTACTAAAATGGCGGTGATATTATATATCATTGAAAAAATGCATTTATTAATCGCGTAATCGCGTCTGGAATGTATGGGTATTAAACGAAGTGGAATTTGTTATGAATTTTCACATTATGAGGCTTTTTTTTTATAAAATATTTATTTCATAAATTTTTTTGGTCTGCATTTTTACTTTATTTTTATTTCTTTTTTGATAAAATATAAAAAAATCACAAAATATCGTACTTCTTTCGAAAATATTTAAATTTGAATAATTCGCAATATGGGTACCTATCAAACAAAGCAGAATTTTGAATGCATTTTCACTTTATATTTTTTTGCTGTAAAATACTAAAATTCTAATCTAATCTAATCGAACACAAGTGCAGCCAGTCCGAAGAAAGCATCTGGAAGAACTTGCGGTTAGATTACGCCCGAAGTACATCCGAGTTACCACGAAAATGTATAGCAAAAATTAAAGCGACCAGGCCTACTGCGTTGCATTAACCGCAGAGACAGATTCTGTGAACGGATCACATTTCACAGAATCATCAGGGGAGGAAGGATGCGTGGACATACCGTACCAAACGCTCCGAATTAGTTAGGTGTGGTGTGTTAGTGTAAATTGGCAAATTATTTTATTTTTAGGGGGAAGTGGGAGTCGGAAATCGGTATTGGGGAATGGAAAAGTGGGAAAGGGGTAGGAGGGTTATTTAATTTTTAATTTTATAATTTAGAAGAATATAATCAAATATCAAATAATTATGGAAAGCTCTCACCAAGAAACAGTGAATCTTCAAAAACACAGCCAGGTGGTGGTGGTGTCCCGATAGTCTGACCAGGATCTTGACCCCCCAACAAATATTTCCGGATGTTTCGCTGGTACCACAGCCTCCTGAAACGCTCTGGTAACGGCCTCCTCCAGCTTGCTTTTCATGTTCCTGATCCTTGGCAGTTCCGAACGATGTATTTAATTTTCGGCGAAATTCACTTCGACAACGACATTTAGAAACAAAATTCCCATTTAACACAAAAAAATCCTTATAAAAGAATGCAGATAAAGGGAAAAAATAAAATTTGTCAAAAATGACGTGGAGCGAAAAAGTTTTCCAACCGTCAGCATGGGTTGCTACGATCGAACCGGCTTGTTGTAAAATACTAAAATATTCACAAAATATAGTTTTTTTTAATACTCATACGCAACAAATTTGTCTTATGAAGCATACAAAATTTTGAAAATTTTAGTATTTTCGAAAAAATACGCTATTTTGTAAAAATTTGAGTGTTTAAAAAAAACCTCTGGCAAATTCAAAATGCATTCAAAATATCGCTTCGCAATTTATAAACATTTGACTATTTTCGAAAAAAACATACACAATTTTGCTTTGTTGATACCCATATTGCAAAATTTCTAAGCATTGAAATTTTTTAAACGGAATCAAAATTTTAATTATGAACATATTTGCTTAAACATGATTACAAAATTAAAACTTTCTAAGCCTATACAGTAGCAAAGAAGAAAAAATCCTAAAATATATGGCTAGTTAGATTCGATACAGGTACAGAGTAAAAACTATCAATTGCCTAACATGCAGTGGCAACACAAATTTGATAAAATTTAATTAAAGGTTTTTTAAAACCTAGAGCAATTTTTGATGCAATTAATTTTATGTTAAATCGGCTGATGTACATATTTTTTTTTTTGTATTTTATGTCCCTTGACCTTGAGCAATGCACAGTGGTCCAGATCGCAAAATTAAGTGGAAAATGGATTTTCCGAAAAATTGTAAAGTTTTGGTGCTTTGTAATTCTTCTGAGACTTCTGGGCCAGCTGATCACTAGGCAGCAAACCTGGTGTTGCATTGACGCTTTTTGCTTTTGCCGGTGGAGTAGCTTGGTCAAAGATATTTGTCAATCACTGGCATTTGCCATCATCGAAAATGTGGAACGAATCTTCGTAATTTAACGCGAAAAAGAAGAAACCGTTTAACGGTGCACATCAACCATAGCTTTTGCACCCAGATTTTTGCTACAGAGATATTAGTATCTTCAAAACTACGGGTACTATCGAAATATTTTTTTATTCATCCCCTAAAGTACTGTCCACAAAGTAAATTACAACAAAGTTTGACTATTTTTACAATCACATTGTTGCAGGATTGGGTCCGTAAGTTTGACAATTTTATAATAAGAAGACCACAACTTCCTCCGCTGCTGTGCACCCAGGGAATAAAATAGGAAACAAAAGAACTGTCACAATTTTTAGCTTAGCTTAGCTTGGTTGACCGTACTCTAGCCGAGCAAAAAGCTCGCAAAAGCTAGGTTGGCGCCGATAAGGAAAATAAATGCGTCAGGAATGTGCCGAATGACACATTTCCATTCATTTTTCCTTTTGGTCGACTCCTCACGATCAGCGGGGGAAGGGGGGGAGGGATTTGATGATTGGATACCCTATAGAGATGCCTAAGAACTTAGACGACCTCCAAGATATCCGGATTTGGAAAGGGAAAAGGATTGATGGGATACTTCACCGACGAATGAAGTAGTAGGCTTTGGTTGGCAAATTTTATGAAATCTGAAGTTTTTTTTGAAAAGGTCCTATAAAACAAATTTTCATTTTTTGCTTTTTGGGTGTTTTTGAATACCCCTGACTCAAGGCGGTTCTAAAAACACCCAAAAAGGAAAAATTGAAAATTTGGTTTATTGGACCTTTTCAAAAAAAACTCCAGAAATTAAAAATGCAGTAATAAAATAATGAAAATAAAAAAAAATAAGAACGCTCTCACCAAATTTGACCACACACCACCGACGTCACTGCCATCCTGAGAGCTGTGTATGTGGAAATTGCCCTACTTTCCCCGCTTCCTTGGCATCTCCTGGGCTGCCGGATGTGACCGCCAGCTGGTCCACCGCAGTCACGACTGCCGCCGTTGCCTCGAACTGGTTTCCAGCTTCTGCCTGGCCCTGATTTCCTCCGGAATGAGCTCCGTATTGGATTGCTTCCCCTTTGCTTAATACACTATCACTTGTAGTTTTTGTTCCAAAGTTTTTCTAACAACTTTTTCTTATGCACTTAAGTTGAACTTTTTCAGAAAAGTTTTCCAAAAAAAGGAAAAAAAAAAATAAATAAAAAATACGTGACGGATCGAAAGAAAAACACGCCCGCACACCAGCAACAACTAAACTTGACACACTCTTCGCATTTTCTTTTCCTTCTGTTTCTACTACAACAAATTTACAGTTCACATTTTTCCAATTAACGAGAATTGGAAATTTGGACAATTGTCTCTCCTATCAAACTAAAGATAAACAATCCCTACGGGAATGACGTGTACTCGAAGCAAGCCCTCAGCACTTTTCTGCAGGCCAATGAATGCCACACTCACTTTCCGGCAGGCCAACTAGAGCGCAAAAATCAAAACAATGCTTGAATCTTAAATTCTAAATCGATTTTTTTCCACAACATCAATTAAAAACGTTTAAACTTATATTGTTCGCGGTAACCTGGCACCTTAGCTCGGCCGTTAACATTGAATCGAAACTGACAGACGGTCAAAACAAACATAAAAACGCGAAAATGTACGGACCGAAAAAAAACACTAAACAGAACCGGGCAGTGTTGCCACTCTTCACAAAAGAACTGTCACAATTTTTAGCACCATTAAATTTCTAGCTTTACGTAGGGTAACGAAACGAAATAAATCGATTTGAGTGGTGCTAACAATGAAAATGACAAAAAATCTTCAACTGATTGATTTTTTTTGGAAAAGTTTGGGAGCAATTTTCTTTAGCGTGTTTCGCCTCCTCTCTCTTTCGCGGGTGAAGAAAGTTCGCAAACGAAAAAGATTCTATTACTGCAACTGAGAAATAAAAATATGCTTGTAAACATATGTCAGCAATACTTTTAAAACTCCTGTCCTGGAAAGAAACATACAGTTTATACCGTAAGGCAATGAGTCAGCCCGACATGCAGCTCATATTGCACATTTATCGTACGATGTTGTCTCTTCACCATCATAACATGTAAGAACATATTAAGAAGATGTGATTTGATCAACATTGTTGTTCAGTATATCAAAAATTCAATCTACACACTTTTGTGTATGATTTGCAATCTTGATTGTAGACCCTTTTCAAATGTCTGTCGTGAACTTTCCTCCCGATATGGGCACACATTTTTTTATCTCCACTCAACGAGCGGTACTTCTCCGGTTCTATATTAGAATAACTCCAGCTGACCTCAGCAATAAAAACATCCAACTGTCGACGTTGCTGCAGATATTCGAGAATGGCGCTCACGACAAAGCCCTGGTCCAAAAAGGTAAACAAAGATAAGCCATGAATGAGTAAGCCAAACAAACACGGAGAAACTCCGTTGCCGTTGCGGGATCAAGAAAAGTGTAGGATAATGTTTGGATTCCTTCAGGGTACAAGTTCAGTTGGGACATTTGCACACGAGCAAGCTTCGAACTGTCCTCTCGGTTCAGCTTGACCGTCGAGTCATGATTGATGAGTCAGCGTCAACACGGCTGGCTGGGCTCGCTGGTGGTTGGGCCAGGAAGTCATATCAATGATTCAATATGTGGTCTGTGTCTGACTGCCCGCAGGCGAAAGATGTACGACCACCTCGCACGAAACCGTTGGAGGATGCATGCAGTGAAAAAGTTGTCCGAGAAGTGCAAATACCGCAACCGGCGTGGGAATCTTGAGGTTTAGAACAAGGCCAGCCTCAGAGGTAACATGAGTCACGCGAGAAACTGCTTCAGGTGTTTCGATGAAGGTATTGACTTGTAAAAGTTCAGCTTAGCCATGATTTTGGGGAAGACTTTCTTCTAATTCATGTCGAACAAGGTCTAATCTTGTGCAGCAAAGTTCACGTACTACAACTTCATTCAACCTACTTAACGCTTGTACCTCATTGTTAGACCAATTTACAGCGCCACAGAGTTCACATAGTACATCGCTGAACAACCCACCCCACCAATTTGGTTCACTTCAGTGCTATGACCTATTCCAACGGCAAACAACCGCTAACCCTAGAGGCAAGTAAGACCTATAGGTCGAAGTACAAAGGTGTTCACCGCTGAACAGCGAGTTCGTCAACCGCCCCTTTACAATCACAGATTTGCGCCATTATGGTCATAAAGTGCCGGATTGTGGGTCAGCGGCCAGCCGTTAAGCAGCTCAGCGCCGCCACACGATTTTGAATATATTTCAAAAGATCATCAAGTGAGAAGCCTTTGTCGGGACGCGGCGGCGGTCGATTAAGTTGATCGGCTTTCCGTGGGTTGTCGTTGAGTGATCTTTACTTTAGGACTCTCTCTGTGGTGGGCACTTTTCTGAGGGATCTTGGACAGTCGCGGTGCAATCGGGTTATCCTCTTATGGACATATGTAAGCTTTAGGAACATTCGATTTGTCATCACGCGTGCGAGAATAGCTTTATTAGGTTTTAGGACTTACTTTTACTGGTTAGTGAGTTCAGCAGAATAGAATGCTTTAGTTGAAATCAGTTGAACAAAGGTAGAAAATCAGTTTGTACATTTTACCTTATGTCTTTCGAATTTTTCTGTTTTTTTCTGTTAATATAAATACTTTGTAATAAGTAATTCTCACGTTTTCGTTAAACGACTTTTCTTTGTATTTTTATTTTGAAAATTTACTACCAATTTATTATGCTGGTTACTCGAAAAAAATAAATCAGTTTAGGGGAAATATTTTCATTCCCATCACTCTACACGGAGAAAAAAGAGTTCTCAAAATCGTGAACAAGCGTTCATGAAAATGAGAACCTCGAACAAAGTGTTCAAATCCCATGGTACGATTTCGAAAAACGTACCATGGAATTTGAACACTTTGTTCGTGGTTCCCATTTTCATGAACGCTTGTTCACGATTTTGGGAACTCTTTTTTCTCCGTGTAAGCGATGGTGTCTGCATGATGCTCGATAATCCGATGTGTTCCTTGTAATATTCGAAAACCAAGTACATCAACCAAAAGAGCAGCTTTTTGTGAAAATTTCTGTCTAATTTGACTCTTACCTAAAACCTATTTTTGTTCCTTTTACGAGCATTTTACAAAAATATTTTCAAAGTCTATTCTCGTCTGGCGAGAATGCCATGTTGGCCACGCAATTTCTATTATCGGCCAACATTTTTTTTCTTTCTGCGCACAATTGTGGCTGCAAGTTCATGTTATTTGAAACAAACATTTAGGATTAAACTAATGAAAAGTAGCCTCCCAGAGGAACTCTCCTGGCATCACTGGCTCATTCTGACATGCGCTGCTGGTGGTGTTGTTCTTTATTTGAGCAGTTCAGATTTCGGTCATTCGTTTTTTTTTCATATTTTTCAATCCGTTTTAGTTTTAGTTAAAAAAAAAAATTGAAAATATTTTTTTCGAAGAGATCGAAAAATTTCACGAATGTTTCATAGTTAAACATTGAAAATCGGACCATTAGTTGCTGAGATATCGACATTAGAAAATGGTGTTTTGTTTGGGTGGGACTTAGAAAACATCAATTTTCCTGTTTTTAAACCTTTGCATGGCAATATCTCAGCAACGAAGGGTCGTATCAACAAAGTTTAAAAATGCAAAATATAGAAAATTTTCTCAGCTTTTCAAAAATATTTTTTTCAAAGGTGGGCAAACATGTGCACTAATTAACAAAAAATGAAAAACTGCGACTATTTTCCAAAAAGTCACCTAAAAAAGGATTTAACTTGAAAACGGTGCACTTTATCAAAATTTCACTAAAAAATTTTTGATTGCAAATTTTATTTTACATCGAAAAATGAAGTTAAAAAATTTTTGCGACCAATTTTTCGGTTTTTTGAAAAAAATCATTATTGATTCAAAAATTCATAACTCGCTCAAAGATTTTTTGCACAACCTGGAAATTTCTGAAAAGTTGGCATTTGATGTCCTCTAAAACATATAAAAAAATAAAAAAAAAATAAAAATAGTGTTTTTTTGCAAATCAAGTTTTAGTGACAAAAAGTTAAATAAAAAATCACTAAAAAAATTTTCACCGTGTATATTTTTTTCCAGTGTAGTCCATATCCATACCTACAACTTTGGCGAAGACACAAAATCGATCAAAAAATTCCTTCAAAAGATACAGATTTTTGAAGTTTCATACATCATTTTTGTATGGCCAGGTGCCAAATTTGTATGGAAAATTATATGGACAAACTAATGATGCAAAATGGCTTCTTTGGGCACACCGAAGGCACCAACAAAGTTTCAGTCGGATTAAAAATACAAAAATTAAAATTAAAGAAAACAGACCGATTTCGTAGAGAACTGCTCATTTGCCTTCGCTTCCCGCTCGGTTTTCGTCAGCCTTCGACGAGAATAGGTAAAACGTCAAGTGAGCCAGGGCGTTCGTGTTTTTTCTAGCGCTTGCTAATTGATTACATGTTTCAGGATTATTTTTCACGATAGACCTTAAAGCATGTGCAAAAGAAAATATTGCCGGTAGTTGGAAGCAATTTTATATCTTATAAGCGTTGTGAAAACGTTAGCGCTAGTGAAAATAGGGTTGACTTTCGTTAAGCGGTGTCCAATTAAAGTGATGAGAAATGGTGCCTCAAACTAGAAATTTGGTTAAAAGTGCATAACATTTGATCTTGTTGGCCGGTAAATGCCATAAATTAGTGTCTTTTTTACTAAATTTAAGTTTTAGGGATTTTTTTGACAAAAAAATATGTCCAATCACAATCATTTTCAAATTAATATTATTGTGAATTTAGAACAAATCCTCCAAAAATAACACAAAACCTAAACCAGGCACACAAAAAAAAAACACCCACAGACACCTGATAGCTAATAGCCGCGAAAAAGATAGCCCATAAATGACGTAATAACCTACCACTGATTTGGTAAGTCCACAAATTGGTCATATAATTGTTATCGTTGCACCATCCATCAGATCATATCCGCACCGTGTAGCCAGGCCATCGCACATCCTTTCCTTCCAAGGAATCTTCACCCCCTGAAGAAGAGACGGGGCCTCTTAACGACTTTCATAGAGTGTCAATCACAAGGCTTCGCATTTTTATGATCTGTTGTGTTGTGGCCAAGATCGCAGCGTTTCTTTCGTTAAATGTATATTTGTCCCATTGAGATTTTTGCAGTTGAAATACAATTATTGTGCAATTGTTAAAAATTCAAATGGGACAGTTATGCGACAATAAGTACGACAGAGAGCAACAGTTTGCAACTATTTTGGGCATTCGCCATTTACTGAGAGGTGAGGAGACGGCACGGTTGTTAACACGATTTTTATCTGCTCGAGACACTATACTTCGGGGTCTTCGCGTGGCAAGAAATGGCATTTTTTTGATGGCCATTCCAAGATCAATCATTCGGTCGATTATTGGGCACGTGCACGGGTAATAAATGCCAGGGTGGGTTGAAGTGGGGAGGGGCAAGAGAAAGGGGGGGAATTCCTGATGGCGATCCAGATGGACATCGGAAACATCTAATGGTGGGTTCTTTATCACCATCAGCACTGACAGTCCTTCGTCATTTGGCTGTTGCTTGTCGTGGATGGAGCACACGACAAGACAAGACACCGTTGTTGGTGGTGTCGTTTTGCACGTGATGTGAATGTTTTATGGTCGTATTTTGGGAGTATCATTGTGTGTTGGCGGTGGTGTTACATGACGTCGACATTCCCATATGATCGGCGTTTCCAGGAAATGGCACAGTTTAAGCTCCTGTTGCCAAAGAAATGTTTGAAATTTCTCTAATATTTTTATTCTTAAATTTGATGCCTGATTTATTATTTATTTTATTTATTTATTTTTATTGGTTTTTATGCATGAAAGAAACAAGCATGTTGATTAAATTTACTCAAAGTGATTTCATCTAAATTTATTTTAAGTTGTATATTTTTTGCCTTTCTTACTAAAGAAAGGTATAGGGTTTGATTTTGGCTCCGACGCCAAATCAAGCTTCGTTCCCAAATCATTTCTCGAGAAATATTCATTCGAAAAATCTGCAAAAAATCATGGACGATCGATTTTCGACGCCCGATCGATTGACAATAACAGAATTGGTCTATCTTCAATATCCGAATTTTGGCGCTTAATTTACTGTAGAGCACGCGTGACGTCCGTGTGTGGTAAAAAAGTGCTCAATTTTGTGGTAGGGGGTTTCTCAGAGCCCACATTATGGATTTAAGCTCTCTTGGGCGCATTTGAAAGGGGATGTGATGAACCTGAACCAGTTTCATACCAAATTTGAATTTATCCATTTTTTAAGGGGACTCGGAGTGTGTTTTCACCTGAACAGGCGGTTTTCAAATGAAAATTCGGTCGAAAATTGAAGTATTGAAATCGTTTATTTGGCCAAAAAATTGCATTTTTCGAGCCCTACATCCTCCCAAATTTTCATCCATGTCGGTAATGTGGTTCTTGATTTACAGCTTGTGGACAAATTCACTGTGAGGGGGAAAAACCCCTAAAAAGGTTAAAAGCCAATTTTAACCAAATGCCAAAACTGTTCCTTTGGCATTTTATTATTTTTTTTCTCCATATCATAATCCAGACCATAATCGAGGTTCTGAAACAAATTTGACCTCATTCGGATTTACCGTTCAGATTTTAGAAAATTTCCATTTTTGCCTTTCTTACTAAAGAAAGGTATAGGGTTTGCTTTTGGCTCCGACGCCGAATCAAGTTGAGCTTCACATGCAGACGCGAGCAATGCTGGCGCGTGATGCTGGCACGTATAGAGTTTTAATACTAGATTACTCCCTTTTAGTGCAAGTTGCTTTATCGATTGCTGCGTATGAGTCAAGGTGGTTCATTCGGTACCTTTGCGTTTGTCGTAGTGAAGTCTCTCCGAGCGCTCAGTCGCAGTATGCTTCCCAATCCCAAAAACGCCTAAATGCATACTACATAATTTTCTGGCTTGCTTATTGAAAGCTCACAGTTTTGCCTAACGCCTAAATGTCAGTTTAGTGAATTCCAGTAGGCGTTTCAAAGCTTTCAAAAACATTTATGCGGCTTTACCGTTACATCGTTTTTTGCCTCCCCCCCCTTGACTTTGGTCAGAGCCGAGGGACATAAACTTCAAAAAATATTTGCAACGGCCTTAGCATAATAAATTATTGTTTTTAGAATAAACGTAAAATAAATTTTGTCTTTTCACCTGAATAATTTATTATTGTTAATAAAATTCAAAAAAAAGAAATATAAATATTGAAAAATCAAGCCATAGTTTGTTCGCATGAAAAAAGTGTTTTAAAATGCATTTTATGTTAAAAATGATTCTAAACGCAGGGGAATGCATTTTAAATTGATTTCAACTGATTGCACTTGAGTAATTCTCCGCCAACTCACACAGCAGTTGCCCCGACACCTCTTCGATTTACGTGAAACTTTGTCCTAAGGGGTAACTTTTGTCCCTGATCACGAATCCGAGGTCCGTTTTTTGATATCTCGTGACGGAGGGGCGGTACGACCCCTTCCATTTTTGAACATGCGAAAAAGAGGTGTTTTTCAATAATTTGCAGCCTGAAACGGTGATGAGATAGAAATTTGGTGTCAAAGGGACTTTTACTTTTTTTTAGAATTCCGAAAAAAAACGTATTTTTCATCGAAAAATACACTAAAAAAGTTTTAAAAATTCTCCCATTTTCCGTTACTCGACTGTAAAAAATCTTGGAACATGTCATTTTAAGGGAAATTCAATGTAATTTTCGAATCTACATTGACCCAGAAGGGTCATTTTTTCTTTTAGAACAAAATTTTTCATTTTAAAATTTCGTGTTTTTTTCTAGCTTTGCAGGGTTATTTTTTAGAGTGTAACAATGTTCTACAAAGTTGTAGAGCAGACAACTACAAAAAATTTGATATATAGACATAAGGGGTTTGCTTCTAAACATCACGAATTATCGCGATTTTACGAAAAAAAAGTTTTGAAAAAGTTACTTTTTGCGTTGCTCTTTGTTCCGTTTCGTGTTCTAAATGAAAAAATGACCCTTCTGGGTCAATGTAGATTCGAAAAGTACATTAAATTTCCCATAAAATGACATGTTCCAAAAAAAATTTACAGTCGCATGTTCAAAAATGGAAGGGGTCGTACCGCCCCTCCGTCACGAGATATCAAAAAACGGACCTCGGATTCGTGATCGTGATCCTGATCATGATCGTGGTAGAGAATTACCCACTTACATTTTTCATTGAAATATTGAAGTTTTTAGAAAAAAATATTTTGTTTGCCCCCTGATTTTTCGGAACAAAAACTTTAAATACAATTTGTACCAGCCTTAAAACATGTAATACAAGATTTAAACAAATGTTTATTTTGCGCAATCCAATGTTTTGTGTGCAAAATCGGATAAAAAAATTAGAAAATTTACAAGATATTGATTTTTGAGAATTTTAAAAAGTATGGATAGGATAGCTGCCAAAATTGTCTTAAAAACTGCAATATCAGTTATGATCTAAGAAAAAATACACACAAAGCGTCAAATCAAAATAAATAAATTCACAAATTAGAATTCCAAACAAATTGCTCATTATCGAGAGAACTGTTTTTTTACTTTTTCTTTAAATCAATTTGACAGTCGTTTTTTAGTTCACATAATCATTATCAACTGTACTTGGCACTTTATGTTGCAAACAGGCGTTAATTGTGGTAAAGTTGGATGCCCTCTTAACAAAAATCAATTCGAGCAATTGGGTCCTAAAATTAAGCTTAGATTGCTGATATTATTGTTTACAGCGATAAAGCTTATTTTTCTGAGTACAATGACCCTTTGTACGAGCACAAAGAGTTTAAAATGGATTTTTAAATCAATTTTGAAAAATTAACCTCGCGGTCCTTCTTGACAGAAAAGCTCCTACTTGACAGCTCGTTCGAAGGGGACCATAGTTGATCCATCGAAAAAATGTTGTGTTGTCAAAAAAATTTTTTGCATTAAAATGAAAAAAAATGATCAGAAATGGTTTTTAATCGTGTTTTTTAACGATGTACACAAAAATTTATATAGGACTTTAGTACCCAATTGATTTAAAAAAATATAAGCCGATGAAATTCGACATGCTGTTAAATTTGTGAATGTAATCAATTCAAATCAAAATCTGATATTTATTATTTTTTTAGATCACTTAGACACAACAATGGCAGCAATTTGATAAAGTTAAAAAAAAACAATTACACAATATAAGACTCTTGAAAAAATATGAATTAAAACACAAAACAAGAGAGGTTTGGTTTTTCGTAGAAAGAAGTTTGTCAAATTCGCCTCACAAAAAAAAATCATTTTGAGGTCTTTAAAGAGATGTTAAATTTAATGATTTATCAACATGTTTAAGTATATTATTTTTTCTTTTTGATGAATTTAAATGGATTCTAAGGATTTTTGAAAAAATAATTAATATATCAAATTAAACACTTCTAAAAATCTAGGACGTTTCTCTTGTTTTGCTCGAACATTGGTCTTTTATCTTTCTGTGCCTTTTATTCTCTTCAGCTAAGAGAATAAACTTATCTGCATATGCTAGCAGAAAGCCTAAAGGTGCCTTTCAACAAGGTGCTCACATCAATCATCTTCTCACTTTGGAGCATGTTAATCTCATAGTGTGCATAAATTAAAATTTCAAAAAGCAAACACAAAGCAAATATTTTCCCTCCTCTTTTTTTCGCCATTATCATTTCTGAGGGCGATGAGGGCGCGCGCGATAAGTTCATCTCGGCGATAGATACGGTTTCGAGCCATCGCTTGACGACTTTCCACAACAATTTTTCTCATCGTTCTTCACCACCTGGTGCTACTTCTATGCTCGTGTCGAAACAATGCGCAGTTTTCCCCGTGTTTTCGCGGGCACTCACTGGTGCAAACAAAAGATTGCACTTTTCTTTCCTCGTAACTACAAGAACGAAATATCTACCGGCAAAGGAAAAAAAACGGCCGGGAGAAGAAAAGATGGGGGAAAGAGCCCTAGTAATTACCGACCAGGTTCATCAAAAGAAGTGAAAAACAAACTCCACTTTCGACGTCGTCGTCGTCGTCGACAAAAGAATAAGTTTTTTTTTCGTGATAGTTGAAAGCCCTTTTCCGACAAGTTGTAGGTACTAGCAAGCGTTTTCTTCCTGTAATCAGAACGGCTTAACTTGGGGATTTTCGCGCGCTTCTGAGTGAGCTGCTCGCGCGACGATGATAAAATATTAATCAGCATAATTGTTGCTCGGTTGGCTGCTTTGCGCCACTCAAAATAGGATTCGCATTCTTAAGTCATTGCGCTCAGAATGTTTAGCAGGAACCGTTGCTTGGATAAACGAGTCAGTTTTGTGGAGTAAGTTACTACATATCGCTTTTAGTAGCAACAAAAAAGCATTCACCCCGCGCCAACGTAATCGTATTCGATAAGTTTATAATTGAATTTTCGGGTGCTTCTTTTTAGAGGATAGCTGTAAAAGTTATCCTGCGCAAAAAATACGTGCACTCTCTTTCTGTCTATACTAAACCCTGTTTATCGAAGCGTCGAGCTTTTTTTTTATCGAGGGTGTTTTCGGGGGTACATCAGCTCAAGTTTAAGATGAGCACTGATTAGGGTGGATCAGTGTTGTTTGAAGACTTATGATCTTTTGACTTATATGTCTTTTTGCATCTTTTTTTATTTTCATTTTGATTAATTATTTACATGAAGGAATCTAACCAAAAAAAAAAATTGTTGACGATGCACATCAATCAGAAATTTTGCACCCAGACATTATAGTATCTTCAAAACTATGGGAACTATCGATATAATGTTTTATTAATCCCCTAAGCTACTATGTCCATAAACATTTACAACAACTGTGAATACAAAGAGACGAGTTGTTCCTTTTAATTCCGCTATATAATATATAGCGGAATTAAAAGGAACAACTCGTCTCTTTGTATTCACAGTAATGCATTCTGCTAAAACGCTCAACCAAACCACAATTTACAACAAAAAATAATCATTTTTTATAATCACATTATTTCAGGATTGGATTCGTAAGTTAATAATTTTGGAATATTAAGACAACAACTTCTTTGGTTGCCTTTATTAAACCAATGAAGTCATCAGAATGATTTTTTTTAACTTCTATTTTTTGATTTGGTTCAAACTTTATTGGGGCCTTCTCTATGACCAAAGAAGCTATTTTGTGTCATTGATAAAGTACTTTTTTAATTTCAAATTCAAATTTACATAAAAAAACTAACTTAATCCACCTATGTGGTTGGAGCCTTCCTTACTTATTACCAACAATGGCTGATATGATGGAATTGTACAACAATTTCATCTATTTTTTAGATCCGGAATAAATAAGTGGCCATACCTCGAGACAGGGTTGCCAAATCTTCAATGTTTTGGACTCGCTGGAAAGGTCTTTTGATAATCTAACCAACGATGGGTCGGATGATGGACCCGGACAGTTTACATACATTTAAGTGAGATCCGGATATATGTGAAAACACATTTTTACACATAACTTTTGAACTACTTATCGAAACTTCAATCTGTATAAAACTCGATCTATTGGACCCTAAACCAAGTCGAATGCAACAGGTCGGTTCAGCCAGTGCCGAGAAACATGAGCTAGTTTGTTGGTCACATACATACATACACAAACACATCCACACAGACATTTGCTCAGTTTTCGGTTCTGAGTCGATATGTACACATGAAGGTGGGTCTACGACGTTTTATACAAAGTTCATTTTTAGAGCAGGATTATAGCCTTACCTCAGTGAGCAAGGCAAAAATTGGTAAAAAAAAATTTTGCATAAAATTTCGATTATTTTCAAAAATCACTATTCAAAAAAAACATAACTCGGCGGCAGAATTTTTGACCACTTTTCTTTGGCTCAAAAGTGGCGGGTTTTGGTCTCCTGAAACATATCAAAAAATCTCGAAAAAAAAAAAACGTATTTTGGGAAATTGAGTTATTGTAAAAAAAAAAGTTAATTATTAAATTGATTTTTTTTCCGTGAACCTATTTTTTCCTATATTTTCCTCAACAATACCTAACACTTTGCCGAAGACACCAAATTGATCAGAGAATTCCACCAAAAGTTTACGTAACATTTTTGTATGGACAGCTGTCAAAATTGTATGGAGACTTGCATGGGTGAATCAATGGCACAAAATAGCTTCTCTGGTCATAGTCAAATAAAATAAATACAAAAAAGATCGAAATCGGCCGATTTCGTAGAGAATTTCTGAGATATATTTTCAAATTTTGTGTATAATTTTAACAAACCCTGCCACAAAAAAAAAAACAAGATAAATTTGAAAACACACTCCGAAATGCTTACGAAAATATAAGTGTAGCAAACTAAATATGACTTAAAATGGTTTTTTCAACTATTAAACTAAATTTAGGCTCATGTTTTGGATATCATTTAAATCATCAGAGTTAGTACGCACATCCCGGGATTCCCAGGAACAGAATTATTGGTAATTTTTCAAAACCGTGAATTCCCGAATTACGGGATTTTTTATATTTTTTCTCGGTTTTCCTAAATATGAGATACATATGAAAATTCTTGAAATTTTAATAAATCTGTACAAAATGCCTGGCTTTTAAAATATTTTCAATTTATTGTTTTTAGTTTTTAAGCCTTGGTATTATATTTACGAAAATTATTAATGCTTTTTAATAAAACAATAAAGAGTCCCTGTAACTTAAAAAAAATTTTTTTAGAAAATTGAAATCTAGGAAACAAGAACATTTTTTAGATAAAACTAAAAAGGGTTTCACAAACTGAGGTAAAAAAAATACCTCATGAAAAATTGAGACTTGAGGAAGCTTGCAAAAAAAAACAGATTTTTCAATGCAAATAGATATGTGAATGCATCTTTGAACAGTACAGTCGGTTTGCAATAATTAGTTTTCAAAAATTCTATGTTTTGATGTTTTTTTTTGCTAGCAACGAAAATTCACAAAAACTCAAAATATTTTTGAATTAAATCGAACATGTTTAAAATGATTATAAATGCAGGGAAGCATTTCTCGACCAAACCTGGATATGGATTTTACCTATATTTTTTGATTTGGCTCAAACTTGGTGGGGGCCTTCCCTATGACCAAAGAAGTAATTTTGTGTCATTGGTTCACCCATAAAAGTCTTCATACAGTTTTAACAGCTGTTCATACAAAAATGGTACGCAAAAATTCGAATATCTGTAACTTTTCAAGGATTTTTTTATTGATTTGGTGTCTTCGGCAAAGTTGTAGGTATTGATGAGGACTATTTAGAAAAAAGTTACACGAAAAATTGTGATTTTTCAATTAATTAAAAAATCAATTTCGCAAAAACCGTATTTTTTATAATTTTTCAATTTGTTTTATATGTTTTAGGGGAAAAAAACCGCGTTTTCTTAAATAGTGATCTTTGAAAAAAAATCTTGTAATTTAAATTTGTTGACTTGATTTTCTTTAATATAAAATCGAATTTGCAATCGAAAAGTACTTTGCAATTTTTTCGATTAAGTACTCCGTGTTCTAAATATAGCCATTCAAAGTTAAATTTTGTTCGATAAATTCCGGGTTTTGACTTTTCAAAATAGTGTCTAGGATTGTCCATTCCTAAACAAAAATTTTCGCAACCCACCCTCCCCCTCCGTGGTTTTTTCTCTACTAAAAATTTCAAATTTTTTGTATGGACGTGGTTTTGCGCCATTTTGTTGGCAACTTCTATAAAGGTTATTGCAAATTTTATTTCATGGGTTTGTCCCTTCCGTTCATTTAAAATTTCTATAAAAAGCAGGTCTTAAAAAATAATCGAAAAAATTTGAAAATCAATTGTGAAAAATTTTATGTCATCAGAACCATTTAAAAATAATAGCACATTTTTAAAGTGCAGCAACTTATTGAATGCTTTTAAAATTTCTTCAAGTTGAAAAAACAAACATTTGCAAAACATAAACCAATAAGTCCTCTGACTTATAAAATAATAGTATAAGAAACGACGTAAAAGGCATATAAAGAAAACTGATCTTCCGAAGGCCACTTTCGACTCAAATGAGACCTGAACCACCCTAATTCCGCTACCAGCGACTGCACCGCTAGGGACCATCCACAAACCACGTGGACATTTTTTTGAGAATCTCAACCACCCCCCCCCCCTCGTGGACAATTGTCCATACAAAAAAAAACATTTTTGTATGGAGCGTGGACAATCGCCATACCCCCCCCCCCCCCCCAAAGTGTCCACGTGGTTTATGGATGGTCCCCTAGAGCGCTTACAACATCGCGCGTTCATCTTTATCTGCACTTTGTGTGCAAGTTGCATCACTTTTGCTGGCTCGCGACTTTGACTGGAAGTTGTTTTGCTCGTTGTTGTTGTTGTTGAAGTCGGTTGTCGGTTATCGGGGGACCGGACTGGACCGTATCAGTCGGGGGATGTTGTTGTTGTTCATTGTTCCGCTCATCTTGCGTTCTTGCTCTACGAGGATGGCGGTGTACAGATAACTTTTATTTTTTCCCTCTGTGCCCGCTGGCAGCAAGTCGACGTCGTCGTGCTATCATGTCGCACCCGCCATTTTGACGTTCCGAGAAAAACGCGTTTTAATGTTTGACCTTGAATAAACAAAAACGAAATCACGCAATGTAAACAATAACGAACACGTTTTGTTTGGCTGACCATTCTGTGCATTTCCCCGAAGTTTGGTTGAAGTTGGTTGCTGGAGTCCAGAGTTATAATTAAAAATGTTTACGGTAGTCTAACTTGTACGTGCGTCAAACGCATCCTGACCTGAAATCCCTTTGCCCTTTGTCGCACTTACATCAATTTTCAGGGAGTGACAAGATAGCACGACAGGATTGAAACTTCTTTTATATGTAGAGTGACAAAAATTTTCGGAGCTGTTTTGGTTTTCATTGAATATCTCAGGATTGAAATCGAATTTTGGGGATCTGTAAAGGTCAAAAGATGAGGCATTGTGAGCTGCACAAAATGGCGTTCTTAACTCAATTTGGCCCAAAATGCACGTACGACAAGTTAGCACGACGGCGACGAAGTACGTCTTTGTGTATTACACCACCACAACCATCTTCAGCGTTACACAGTCTATTTGCGGCCAGAGGAAGGGCGCGCAAAAACTCTGAAGACTTTTCCACATGGCTGAGCTTTCCACTCGCGAAAGGGGGCTCCTGCCTAGGATTTTTTTTTCGTAGGTTTGGTTAGTCGCAATGTTTTGGTGTGCCGGCTAAGCATTCGCGCTGAGTTAGCACAAAGTATTAGATGTGGGCACTCAGTCGTAGTTAAGCTTGGGTGCTGATTGTAGATATGTATTCGGTTACCAAATGCTCCATGGGTTGGTGAAGAACCGACTGGTTTTTTGTGTTCCAGGTTCGCTAAATTGGATTATCTTTCCAGTAATTAAACATTCAGAATTAACCAAATTGGCGTCTACAACATTAGAGAAAGACTTATTAACATCCCAGTTTAGTTTCTGATTTATTTTTTATCATGTTTACGTATAGTATTGAATCATTTAAAACTTCTGACAACGAAAGAGAAGCCACACCATTTCTCTCCGTCCTTACCCGCTTCAATCTGCGTGTTCTTCCAAGCGCCTTCACGCGCAATTCTTGGAACATGGCCAACTTTGCAGAACGCTTCATCCTTCAGCTGACTGACTTGCAAGTCAGGCCTAACCCAACCTGTCAAGCCTGCTGCTGCTTTGTTGCCCCAGTGCCGTGCGAAAGCAAGACGGCGATGACGATAACGAAAATGATCATTCTTTGACGACGAGCTCTTCTACGCCAGTTGCTTCTTTCTGCTGCGAAAGAAATGAACGCTCGCTCACTCACCGGAAAATTCTCTCTCTCACGACGACGAAAAATTAAAGTGTGAGGAAAACCAACAACAACAGCAGCTGCAGCAACATCATTTTCCTCCCGCGTCCATTCAACAATCAACCTTCAAGTTCATTGTTGTTTTGGGGAGAACTTCACTGGGAGCGAAACTTTCTCACTGGTTTGCCGTTTCTCTCTTTTTGAGAGAATCTTGAGAGAACCAGTGTTTGGTTTGTTGCAGTGTGTGCGCTCAGGTTGAACACAGTGAATTTGTGATATTCTTCATGGGCATTTTTTTTAGTTTGTTTCGTATGTTTTCTTTTTGTTATCATCTCTGTTATAGAAGAACAAAATTTAATCAATTTTCTAGCAATTTATTATTTACGAAGCTTTGAAAAAAATCATTTTAAATATTTTGAAAAATACATTTGGTATTCAAATCAAGATAATTGTGCATTTTTTTAGTCAAATTCAAATCTTCGACTCAAAGTTATTAAAATGTTGAGTTCGTAAGTTTATGTATTTCCTTAAAAGTTGAAAGATTTTTTTTTAAATAACATTATTTTATTATATTTTCTAATATTTTCAGCAAACAAATTTTCAATTTTTTTTAAAACATGTCTTTTTTCAAATGGCTGAAACCAATCATTCACAGAAAAAATGATGGTAATATAAATCAGGGAATGATGACAGTTTTTGTGTCAGAAAAGTGTAATGTGTAATCAGGAATTGGTAGATTTTCATAAGATTCAGATGAATTTTCATCAGGTTCTCATGTTTACAATTGTTTTGGTAAAATTACTAAAATATTCAACCAACCATATTTTCAACCTTCCAAAATTCTTTTTTTTTCTGTGTTTGACTTATGCAAATGTAAGCCTTTATCAGACATTTAAAAATATTTTTAGTGCCAACATTACAAAACTTCTCAAATGTTATTGGAAATAGAAAATTTGACTTATAGTTTCCGAGATAACATCAGTTTAAAAAATAAAATAAAAATTCTCTCAGATTTTTGGAAATATTTTTTAATTTTTTTTACTACATTCTGCAATGCAAATTTTTGATCAGAAGCAGAAACCTGCATTTTAGATTGTATTCTGTTGATAAGATTTCTATTTTTCATTGAAATTTTTAAGTTAAAAAAAATATTTGTTTAGTCCCCTGATTTCATTGACCAATTTCGAAGGGGGCGTTAATGAAAATCAAAAAATATATGCAACGGCATAGCTGCTATTTTCTAAAAATGCTAATTAAAATTTTGTTAAGAAATATCGACATAATCTAATTTTCAACTTTTGAATAAAGAGAATTATCACATTGCATGTCTGGAAACTCTAGATTCCTTTTTTATGACGATTCATACACAATGATAAATTTGCAAAATATAAAAACATTTTCTTAACCCTCTACAACCCAACCCCGCCTTTGGACGGGCTTCGATTTAAAAAACGCCAAAATTCAATTTTTTGACCAATTTTTGAAAACATTGGAAAGCAGAACTCTTGAAATTTATGGGTTGGAAATTTTACTTGTTTTATGTGACTTTGCTTATGTTTTTAAAAATGTCATTTTTTTAGAGGTCAACTTTGGCTGTGTTTTTTAATAACATTTCTTATATTTTAAGTAAAAATAAGTATGCAGTAATTTTTCTAGTGTCCCAGACTATGCCTCTACGAATTTTTAAACAATTTAAATGATAATGGTGCCATTTTATAGCAGAAGATGTGAAAAACAAGCAAACAAATGGAAAAGTGACTTAAAAACATGAAAAAAATAGATAGGCAAGAAGAATAGGCCAAATACTACCAAAAACAAACATAAACTAAACAAGATAAACGCAAATTAAAATACTAAAAATAAAACAAGAAAAATATAAAGCAAGATAAGTTATGTTTTATATTGTAGAACAAAAGTTGCTCGAAATGACCTCCTGAACACGGGAAAAATAAAAAAAATCGAAAAAAAAAATTTGGGCAGTAGAGGGTTAAACAGTTGATTTTGATCACAACAAATTTTTTTTAAATGTTTGTCAACCCCAAAAAAATGTATCACAAAAATCCGAGACAAAATAAATTCTAAATTTTAATTGGAACGGCTCTTCAACAACCGATATTATTTTAAAAATCATAGATTGAAAACATATATTTCCGATTTTAAATCAAAAGGGTCACTTTGCAGCTTCTCATTTTTAAAATGTTGGGCTCAATTTGAAAAAAAAAAGTAAAACTTAAAGATTTTTTTTATCGTGGATTCTCGGATATTTTGCATTTTTTCCAATAACACAGTATCCCGTTGGTCGCAACGCTTGCTCATGGCGTATCCTAGACCTTTATCCTTCCCAAATAACCGTCAAACTCTAAGTGAAACATTTTTGGGGATATAATTAATTTTCTGTTCTATTTTTCTGTTTAATTTTTTGTCAATATCTTTAATTTTTTTTTTCAAAAAATAATTGTTTTTGGATATTAATTAAAATTTGATTAATGTATGAAAATCAAATCCAATACTTTTCTTTAGTAAGAAAGGCAAAAGTTAAACGATTTTGGAATTTAATTGAGATTTGAATATTGCTTGAAAGTGTTTGGAGTTATTTGAAATTACGTTTCACCTTAATTTTCTAAATTTTGATTTTTTTCTTTTCTAAACTTTCCGTCCCTCTCTCTCTCTCATTCTCTCTCCCGAATCCATCTCCCTCTCCGCTGAGTAACAGCACTTTCCAGCTCAGCCGAGCTCGGGCCCCATCCAAGAGAGTGCGGGCCGCGCGCCGCCAAACCGTGGGGCTCAGTTACTTTTTGGTGCTCGCGAGAATCGTTCGTTGGTTTCGCGTGCCGTTGCAGAAGACTTGTCTTTTTGTCGCATTCGCCTTCGTTACACGCCTGACGGATTGGCCCCAAAATAAAGAAGAAGGAAAAGTTGAGTTTTTGGTACTTGGTACTGCAGCAGCAGCAGCAGCTGAGGTTTTTTGGGTGAGTTTTTTTGCTATCAATGTTGGAGGGTTTAGCTTTGCGTGTATAAAGTTGCATGTCACGGTTTTCGTGATTTGATGAATTGAAAGTTTTGGGATGATTTTAAAACAGAATTTTCAAAATGTGTGTCACCTACTGGGATGCAAAATTTTGCGGTCACCAAAGTGCAGTGACCCTATTTTTTGTGGGTCCAATTCGTACGACGACTGCTTGGAACCGCTCCAGGAATTCCAGTTTTGCAGTGCAAACTTTTAAAGGAGAAGAGATTCCTGGGCAGCAGCTACATTGGAGCAGGGTGTGGAGAAAGAGGACACACAAACCTGATGATCGGTTCGTGGTTTGAGCAGCAGACTCCAAAGTGAGGAAACCTGAAACGTGATTCGTGTGTGTGTGTGTATGTGGTGGATTCTTCGATTCCGGTTTCCCATCAAGAAGAGATCTTGCCTGACCTGAGAAAGAAGAAAGAAGAAAGCATCGAGCAGAGAAAAAAAACACGTATTTGCAATCCGTGACGATTCGACGACTCGACGACGACGACGATGCAGACACGGAGAACTAATCAGAAAGATATCGAAAAAATAGAAGCAAGAGAAAGGAGAAAACGAGAGGAGAGAAAAGTGGAAGAGATAGGAAAATACCGCTTGAAAATGCCGCTAAGTTGTTCCGATTAAGCTGAACTAACTAACGAAAAAGAGGAAGAGGAAGAAGATAAAAAACAGGAATCAAGTGGAAAAAGAAGAAAAAGTGGTCAAGATAAGAGTAAAAACTACACAAACAGAGAAAAAGCAGTTGAGGAGGAACGCGTGAGTGATGATGCGCGAAAAAGGGTTAGCGCCTGGAAAAGAGGGGAAAAACGTGCGTGAGTGTGTGTCGGTGATGATGATAAGTGTGGCCACCGAGGCTGGAACATGTTTTGTGTGTATCCTCTATCTTCCACGTGTGAGAGCTGTGATTAGATAAAACTTTGAGGCTTTTTGTGTGTGGGATACCGAAAGACGATATCGTGAAGGAAACTGGAGAGCTTCGAGCAACGGCGATACTTCCGATACACCGTGGTTGAAAATCATTTTAACATGGAGAAACCATTCATATCTTCAGGACTGATAATTAAACTTTATATAATTATCAATTACACAACTAAAATTAGTGTTAAAAATAAATGCCATACCGTACTTGATACCGTACTTTAAGTAGATTTTAATAGTTTTTACAATCAGTTTACAGTTTAAAAATTACTGTTGTTATTTCAATATGTTTGTGGAATTTTTATAGCATGAAAACTGCTTGACTATTTTCTCGCAATTTCTCAAAGAATTGTTTTAAAACAATTGCCAGTTTCAGTTACTCCACTGGTAAAAATCGAAATACAGTTTTGACTAGATTATCCGAAGCCCTCGAAAAATTTTTGATTGTCGAGTTTAAGTATGACCAATAAATCACACTAAAGTGGCTTAGAATGTTTAAATCTATGATGGAATATTGAAAAAATGCATTTTGTTATTTAATAGTTCAAATTTGACTAAAATGAGGTCGCAGAACTCGAAAGTGATGTATAAAACAAAACAATAGAAAAAAATAAAAAAAGTTTTTTTTTTGTTCGTGATTTGATTATCTGAAGTCCAATACAAACCTTCGGATAATCGTGGTTTCGGATAATCGAGTCTGGACTGTATGAAATTTTATGGGAAATTTGATGTACTTTTCAAATCTATAATAATCTAAAGAGTTCATATTTTCAATTATAACAAAAAGTTCATTTTAAAATTAAGTGTTTTTTGGGGTTAGTTTTTATAGTGTAATAATTTCCTCAAAGTTTTCGGCAGAAAAAAACGATATGTGTGTATAAAGGTTTGGTTTGAGCATCAATTTTGGTTTTGAATTTATATGGGAAAACTTTCTTTTTCATATTTGAATTTCCTTCTGAAGTTTTGAATCCAACGCATTACATAGAAAAAAATCATGGAAATATTCATCAGAAAATGATGACATGTTTGTGTAAAAGTGTAATATTGCATCAGGAAGTGGTGAATTTCCTTAAGATTTTGGTGAATTTTCATCAGGTTCACATTATTACATATTTTTTATGTAATATTTTTCAAAAAAGATGTAATATTCAACCTACCAAATTTTTAACTTTCCAAAATTCAGCTTCTGTTTTCTGTGTAGCGTTAAAATTAAGAAAATTTTGTAAACTATTTCCTAAAAATTGGTCTAAATCGAGTTTATTTTCAAATGTCGTATTTCAAATCAGTTCTGAACACGTTGTATCTTATGACAGGATCAAGATAACACAAAACTTTCATGTTGGAAAAGATTTCTTAAGAATCTTCTCAATTGATCGCTATTCAGTTGGTTTTAAAATTTGGCTCAAAATAAAAACTAAAGACACCATAATCTAAGTATGTACGGTCTTAAATTTTTGGTGGTTGTTTTGAGGTCAGAAAAGCAAGAAAATTCTTCACGAGTTATCTCATTTTTCCATCTTTTTTTGTGCAAGAGTGATAAGGCCGTTGCAAATATTTTTCAAAGTTTATGTCACCTTCAAAGTTGGCCTGAATAATCAGGGGGCAAAATTTTTTTTTTCGAAAAACTTCAAAATTTTAATGAACATTAAAGTAAACTGAATTAACAAAATTAACTGAAAACCAGTTAAAATGCATTTTCCCGCGTTTATAATCATATTTAGCATGTTTGAACTCCTTTGAACATTTTTAAATTTTCATGAAATACCAATGTATAGTCCCACGAAAAGCTTTTTTGCGAAAAAAAATCGTCAATACCTCGATATTTTCAAAACTAATGATTGGAAAGCAACTGTACGCCTGTAAAATGCATTTTAAAACACTTTTTTCATCCAAATGTTGAAACCTAAACTTGTAATTTAAATTTTTATTTATTTTTTATTTTTTTGCCACCCACCTTATCGACTTTGGGCAGAGCCGAGGGACATAAACTTCAAAAAATATTTGCAACAGCCTAATTTGGTTTCAAAAGATTTTTTTTTTGAAAATTCGCAAATTTGCAAAAAAAAAAAATAAAAAATATAAATATTGAAATAACAAGCCATAAAGTTTCAACATTTTAATGCAAAATGTGTTTTAAAATGCATTTTGCAAAAGTTCAGTTGTTTTGCAATCATTAGTTATCAAAAAAAGTAAGATTTGACGAAAACAAAAAAAAAGCAAAAAAAAAAACTTTTTGCGATACAAAACAACGAAAATTTGCAACAATTCAAAAGATGTTTAAATCAATCCAAACATGCGAAAAACGATTTCAAACGCAGTGGAATGCATTTTAAATTAATTTCATTTGATTGTACTTAAATTTTCATTAAAATTTGGAAGTATTTGAAAAAAAAAATTGCCCGCTGATTTTGCAGGCCAATTTTGATGGGAAGGGGGGAGGGGGGGAGGGGGGGGGGCGGTTGACAAAAACTTTAAATAAAATTTGTACCAGCCTAATCTGCTTGAAATGTTTTGTTTTGAATTTTTAAACATGATTTTTTTTATTAATTTTTCGCGGACAAAAATTTATGGATGTTTAGCCAGTGAAATAAAAATAAATCGGAAAAATGGATTACATAAAACTATTTTTGCTTTCTTTACATATCTTTAAAAACACAACGTAACTTAGCACTTCTAAATTTCTCCATTACTGTGGGAGCAAACCCTAATCACCCTAAACTAAACCTCAAATTACAGTAACACCTCTTGAAAAAAAAAGAGCGAGAAAAATCAGCTGCGTGTACGCAATTTGAGCCGATCAACAGCCCAAAGGGAAGAAACGTGCGCGATTGACCCACTTTCGACTCCACCAACAGACAGTAACAACCCCACCGCCAAACAGTTTCGATTCACGATCACAGCCCGCACGTGTGTATCAGAGTGTATGATCCCAAAGCCCCTTAACATCAACAACAACAACAAAAAAGTTTGAAAGTAACGAAAAAAAACACGTTTCCGTTAACGAGAGAGGGCCCACCAGCAAATAAATTGTAGCTTTAGTGAACGTCCTCCCCTGAGGTCATACTGGACGTTTTCTTCTTCTTTATCATCTTTTAATTCATTGAAGTAAAATCCATTAGAGATATCATTTGACATGCCATTTGCGGGGAAGAGAAAGGAGCCCCATTTAGCCGGACACACGGACACGGTAATCGATCAACTTCACAACCCTGCGACGAGAAGACGACAACCAGCTTTATTGTGCTGCTAAAAGTGTTCACGGGATGGTGGCGCTTTTCAGATGTTGTAGTATTCAAAGTAGGAAAAGACTATCTCGTCTGCTTGGGAATGGCGACTTTTCTCATCATCACCATTCTGGTCGTAACGGTTCTGTAGGAGGGTCATTAGCTGTTTTATTTCGGAACGGCTTTCAGTTGGAGCAATTAATTGATATTTATTGTTTTCAACATTACACTTGATTGTTAATTGATTTTTTGAAGAGCTATCTTACATTATGTTCAAGTTCAAAATATATGAAATTTGTTTACAGTCGACTCTCTGGCTGTCGATCATCTCGATAACAATATATCCCCTTGTACCGATGAATTTCTCAGTCCCTTCAAACTGCATACTTTGGTTGTCTTTATTCCTCGATATTTTCTCTTGCTTGAAGAATCTCTTCCTCGACGGTCCCTTGGATTCTATTTGCTTTAAATATCTATTCCGGTTGTCAATAATTTCACTTTCTCATGGCTTGCATAGACACTTTTCTTTGAGAAACGAAGCTTTGAAGGGTGTTTGACATTTATTTGTTTTTGTTTGCTGGACGTTGCCATGATTCTCTCCCATAGCTGGTTAGCAAGAAAAAACTAATTTCAATCAAGTCTTCATTTTGCATCGTTCTGTAAACTTATGCTTCTCTTCCTTGACGGTCCCTTGGATATTGACAACGAGAGAGTCGACTGTATTTAGAGATGTTGGATTTGTTAAATTTTTTATCAATCTTTTTTTGATCACATGATTTTTTTCGCTACTTTTTCTTACGAAAAGCGTGATTTAACGATTTCAATGTTTTTTTTTTTTTACTTTATTTGATAGTTTTTCATGTACCCACAAAACAGCATGTTAGGTTTAAAGTTGACATTTTTTCAAGCATTTTCTGGCTTTTCAAACTTATTTAACAATGCTGTGGTTTTTAAATTTATGATAAACATTTTCGATAATTCGCATGTTTTCCTTTACTTACTATTTTTTACCTTTAATTATTTTTCTCAATGTAATATTATTGGACATTCAACAAATTTCGAAATATCATAGAGCAAAACATATTATTTTTTGCAATAAGGCAAATGCAAATATTATGTAAAGTTCTTGTCCTCTCCACCCCTTCAAAATGTTTCCTTAAAATTCGGGGGCTAACAAAATTGCTCAGAATATTTGATTGTTAAAAGAAAGTTGTAAATCGTCTGCAAACTAACACAATTTAATCGTCCATACAAAAAAAAAATCGAAATCTATATTTTTGATAACGGCTTAGAAATTAAAAAATATATCAGCACTCTTAGATAAATTTAATCAATATTTCAATTGGACTTTTCACATAAAAAATAACTTGCGCCGAATAGCCGTTTTTTTAAATCTCATTTTTGGATTCCAGCAAATAAACAAAATTTCCATAATTTTATTTTTGAGTGTTTTAAAGTACCGCTGACTCTACTCGGTTTCAAAAACGACCAAAAAGCAAAAAATGAAAATTTTGTTTAGGCGGGTACAAATTTTATTTAATGTTTTTGTCACTTTTGGGCTTAAAAATCGGTCTGAAAAATCAGAGGGCAAAAAAACTATTTTCAAAAAACTTCAAAATGTCAAAGAAAATTTAGGTAAAATGAGCTGAAATCAATCGAAAATGCATTCCCTTGCGTTTAGAATCATCTTCAACATGTTTGAGTTTATTCGTAAATCTTTTGAATTTTTTTAAATTCGATGTATAATACCGCAACAAGTTTTTTTTCGCTGAAATTTTTGTTATCCGCCATATTTTACATCTTTTGAAAACTAATGATTGCAAAACATCTAAACTAGTGTAAACTGCAATTTAAACCACTTTTTTCAAGACTATGGCTTGTTATTTCAATTTTTATATTTTTCCACTCCCCCGACCCCGCTCCTTTGAAAAATATTTGCATCAGCCTTATTGGGCCTTAAAAAAACTCCAGAATCATTACCTTTTTTTTAAAGTAATTTAACCAAAAAAATTGTGTAAAAAATTGAATCTGATGAAACTTCACCAAAAACTGATCAAAATGCACCAGTTCCAGATGTATCTTTTGTTGACACAAAATCTGTCACCATTTTCTGATGAATATTACCATAATTTTTTTTTGAGAAATATTCCTCCGATTATCAATTTAAAAAATTAAATTATTGTGTCATTTTCCGATTTTTTGAATTAAAAATATTTCCAAAATTTTCAAATCATCCCTAAAATTTTATATGGTCAAAAAGAAGTGTTTTTGGGCAATCTTTATAGTTATTTTGAAAATAATGATAAAATAATGTGTTTTTTTTAAATACAAGCATAATTTAAATTAAATAAATTTTATTTTATGTTATATTTCTAATCCAGGAAATCTAATTTATAAAATGTAATAACATTTTGTGTTCCTATAAATGTCATGCCTATTTTTGCTTCAGACATTTCCACCAAATCTAGCTAGATTGAAATATTTTCCAAGAACACTGAATGCATGTGGGCTTCAACCCCAAAAATGGCTGTCTCCCACTTTTCGCTAGAATTTCTCAATCAGTAGCAAACTTCAAAGAAAACCCAATTTCACCTCATAACTTGAGAACAATTTCCGTTTCACGTCCGCGTCGGTCGGAGTTGTTTGTTTCAACCCAAGCTGATTTTCCAAGGTTTTTCCACACAGCCTACTGCTTCTTGGGAAACGCCACACACTCATAAACACACACATTTCTGCGCCGTGCATGACTTCTTCCATCGACATCGCAGTATGCTGTGCTGTGCTGCCGCTACGCATGTAGAAATCGATTTCGTCCAAGAGATTTTTCCACCTTGCACCGCCGGTGAAAAACAACAATGAAAAACAAAGAGCCCCTCCCCGCCCGCCTCCAACCCCCTGCTAATGACAACGCCTCCCCCCCCCCACGGGTTGATGTTGCCATTCAGTTATGGCAATGAGGTGAGCCGAGGGGGGTTGACGGTTCGGACTCTTTGGTTACTACTATTTTGTTGTTGCTTGCTTCTTGTTGCTGCACAGCCGTTGAAGGCCGTTCCTGAAGATTAACTCCGCAAAAGCGGTGCCAATGCCGCAGAACGTATACACAAATATATGCCAATACGACGTTGGGGAGTTGGGGTTAAGTTGTAATTATTTAAAGTTACAACTCTGAAGTTTTAAAAAAGTAAGAATTTAAAACTCTCATGATCTTGTAAAATTTTATGTATTCTATCAAATCAAAACAATAGTTTCAATTTGTAATTGTTTGATTTAAAATGTTCATTTTACCCCAAGCCATAGCAGGCCGGCACAAATAACCAACAATTACAATTTCTGGCTTTTGTGGGCTTCTCTTGGTGTGGCAAAACAGTAAAGAAAGAAACAAAAAACACAACAAACCCCCTCGATATGTAAAGTCCAAATGGTGGTTTGTGAGGGGGACGAGGGGCGCGAAACGCGATTTCACCGCGCGCTAAACTGAACACCCCTCGTGGCGTGTCTTGCCAGGAGCGCCCCATGGAATATCACTGCACTTTGCATAATTTCCACGCGATGATGGGTCTGTTAATCAACCAAGAGTTTTTGATAAGGATTGGGGTGCAGACAGTCTGAAGTACCTGAGTGTTTTTTTTTTGTAACGTTTGCAACAATGTTGAAAGTTTAAAATAAGTAAAAAAGAGTAATTTGCTTTGAAATCTGTTTTTTTTTTGTTTTTAGTTCAAGTTGCTTACAAAATCGTTAAAACTTCAACAATTTATCAATTTTGACAGTTGAGTATGCGTTACCTCAATGTTGATTGGCCTTAATTTCAATACATAACTACTATGATGTTCTACCTCCAAAGCTGTCAAAAGAAGCACGTTGGTTTAAATGTTTGCGTGACACAATCATTCAAGTGGTCAGGCCTACCACGATGTGTTTAACGCAGAGTTGATTCGTTGAAACTTATTTTTAAAGTTGAGCCAAAAAGATATTTTAAATATACCTCATTTTGTGCTTTTTTTTTCTTCACACTCACAAAAATTTCAAGCTCAAGGTTATAGCCAACACGTCCTAGACGTGTTGCTACCAATTCACACCTCTCCAACCCACTGAAATGGTCAAATATGGCCAGCATCACGGCGACTACCACCTCCAGCGGCCAGCTTTCACGACCACCTCGCCGCACGCCGCCGCTCCGCTTCAAGGTCATTCGCATTCGAGGTCCGCTGGGGACGATGATGATAGAGGGGCTCGATCGAAAGGAGGAACCACCCAGCGGATCTACTTTTTGTGTTGTTCCGCTAATCGCTTAAAATACGATACAAAAACAACCCCGACGATTTGCAGAAAAAAAAATCGTGCATGCAAATAAATTTAGCACGCCATCGAGTCGTTGGCCGCCGCCGCCGTGCCCACCCGGATCGCGATTATTTCACCGGTAAATGTGGAGAAAAAAACATTCTTGCGGAAAGGAAGCAAAACTTGTTTCTTTCACTATCGAAGGAAGGCATGCCGTGGTGGCCGAAGTTCCTCCGAACCGCAGCCATGCGCGGCGATGACGCCCCAAAGCCAATTGGATTTTTCCCTTCTTTTCCAGCCGCGGCGACCGACTTCGGTTCCGCTCTTTGGTTTCACGTTCCACAGTCGGTTCCCGGTTCTGGCTTTCAACGTGTAGGGAAGGGGTTGTCCATGAACTACTTTATTTAAAAAAAATGCAAATGTTTTGATAACTTTTCAATAAGAACTGTTCCAAGAAAGAGTTGAGTACCTTAATTTAGGGCTTTTTTATGTATCAATTAAAAGTGTAAATTGATAATATTGTCGACGATGACGGACGACTTGATCCAATCATATCAAGTTAAATTTTTCAATGCTCTCATTAAGAATATTTTTTAATAATGTAAAATTTCACAAAATATCATATATTCCAAAATACTCAAATTTTCATAATTTGCAATATTTTGACTCAAGCACGTTTTGTACGCTTTTTTATAGTTTTTTTTTGTAAAATACTAAAAAAATCACCAAATATCGTGTTATATTCAAAAATCCTATTTTTTTTTTTCAAAAATACAATTTTTTCAAGAATACTTTTTTTTATAATTCCAATGGGTATCATACGATGCGAAAATATAGAAGAATTTTCACTTTATTAGATTTTATTTGTCAAATGATCAAATTTTCACAAAATTCCGTGTTTTTTTTATAGTTATGTCATGATTCTAAATTCGCAATTCGAAATCCGAAACCTAATATCATTTTTGTTTAAGCTGGCAAAAAATCAAGTAACAAGTTGGAAATGTATGAATATTATCAGGATGTAGTATAAACAGTCCATTTTTAGAAAATGCATGCAAAATATGTCTTTTCATTTTCATCAAAATTTTAAAATGAAAATTACTTGTTGTGCTTCAAATCCCGGACACTGATACAAGCTGATTCGAAGTCCGGACACTTTTGCTTCGAAATCTGGACACTCGTTTTTGCTTCAGATTCACACAAATTTGGACTGAAATTATAGTGAATGGCATTCTTTAGGTCTCAAATGAGCTGATAACATCAAAAGATTCGATATTTTGCATAAATTATTGTTACAATTTAAGAAAATCAGAACCATAATTTTCTGCTGTTCCTTCCCGGTGCTTCGGACGCCTATGAAATATTTCAGTGAAATGTTTCACTTTTTTGGTAAACTCATATTTTTATTTTATTTAATTATTTTGGCATTGATTGCAGCGACCAAACAAATTTGAAATGAAAGTTAATGTTAAAATTCATCAAATAAAAGAGGTATGCGATCTTATGATAATTAATAAAACAAGGAATTCGAAGCATGACGTTACTCAAATTTATGTAATTTGCAATAAAGAAGCGAAATGTAGTATGCTTTTTTACTATAAAAAAGTTATTTTTTGTAAAATACTAATTTTATTTTTTGAGAAAATACTCATTTTTTATAATTATCAAACGTAGTGAAATTTTGAATGCGTTTTCAAACGAAATAAAATTTTGCTTGTGCAATAATAGTTTTTTGTTTGTAAAACACTAAAATTTGCACAATATACTGTATTTTTCGTTCAAATTTGAATCTTTTTGATACAATTTGGCATTTTGTGAAAACTTGAGTGCTACAAACAACACTCTGATAAAATGAAAATTCATGCATAATTTCACCCATATTGCAAATTATAAAACTTCAGTATTCAGTGTGATTTGAGTATTTTACAAAAAAAAACTATAACAATATTAAACTGCAGTGAGTGTTTTCGACAAAAAATAAGGTATTTTGTGAAAATTTCAGTATTGTTTTAAAAATTCTAATAGAGTGTTAATGTATACAAAATTTCGCTTCGTTTGATACCCATATTGCAAATTATTAAAATTCGAATATTATTGTTAAAAATACGGTATTTTATGAAAATTTGAGTACCTGACTGAAACTCTAATAAAGTGATAATGAATACAAAATTTCGCTCCGTTTGATACTCATTTTGCAAATAATGAAAATTTGAGAATTTTCCAAAAAAACCCGTAAAAATTGAGTATTTATACTTTGAAACTTACTATATTATCGAAAAATATATTTTTAGTGAATGGTTTGAAAATTTAACATGATTTGGTTGGATTAACGAACGAAAACGATAGATTATCTTTATTGTACTGACGATGCATAGGAAATAACAAACATTCTAAATATTTTAAAACAATCCTTAGCATGGTATTTCTGATTTTCAACGCAGGAAAGTGCAATTCAAATCGGTTTCAGTTGGTTAGACTTCTGTACCCGTAAAAAATTCAAGCTTTTTGATTTTTTCGGCCCTTGATTTTTCACAAAGAGGGGGAAAGCGACAAAAAATAATCTCAGAAACATTTAAATGTTTTTTTTAATGTGCAAAAATTTACAAAACACAGACCAGAAATAGTTTTTTTTAGGAAATACAGATCAGCTCGAATAAACAAATATTTAAAATAATTATTTTTAACTTATACAAATATTTTAAAGTGAAATAAGAGTTAAATTGCATATTTCAGTAAGAAATGCCATCTTTTTACAATAATGATTTCACAATAAAAACACATAACTAAAAACAGATTTTATGAAGTGACGTTCAACTTTAAGCCACTCAAATAGGTAGACTCCAAACATTTATGGAAAACCAATTAGCGATTGTTCTTCTTGCCCCAGCTTCCCCTATGTGAAATTGATTATACAGACATATGGAATCAATAGACAATGTTCATTTTATCAGATTTTGAGGCTTTTAAATTTAAATAAATGTTTGACAATAGATATGCAACTAGTGATATATTTGTCACTTAATCAAATAATATTTAAAGGCATTGAGAAATCGAGTTCCTTTTTTTTACTCTTGTATGCTTAAATATAACAAAATTTTATTCATGCAATAAAGATGATGAAACTATCAAACTATCATGAAAACCACAAAAATAAATAAAGATGTGTAGAACAAAAATTTACCAGACAAAAAAATAACTCAAAATTGACTACGTAGTTCTTGCACGCCCCTTGTCCAGTGACAGCCACCAGGCGTGGAAAATACAATTCGCGCAAACCCGCTTGAGATTAAAATAAGCTGATAAATGTCATTCACCGCCACGCCGCCGCCGCTACTATACTAATGTGCTGAGCCGGTGTGCTCGCTATCCCTTCTCTGGTTCTCTGCCCTACGTTGCGAAGATCCGCTTTCACGACGACGTCACAGACACAGAACAGAGCAGCAACAGAGTACGTACATAGTAGGCCAGGGCAATAAAGAACGTCAGCGGAATCGAAAAGCCAAAGCAGCGCCAAAAGGCAGAATCACTATTTGTCCAAAAGAAAGAGCCTACTTTGGGTGGTACCTATCGTGAACTACGAAGTAGCAAAAAAAGTAAAAAAAAAAGAAGTTCACAAATTATTACCCGTTTGCTGCTGTGGTTTGGGGCAGTTCTTCGTGGGGTAATAAATTTTGACGTGTGTTGAAAAATTAAGTGTGCCTTTTGGAACCGAAGCGCAACTACTCACTGTTTCTTTTTTGGGTCCCGGAGGGACTATCGGCTATGCTTAAGGTTTTATTTTTATCGCTTGATAAATCTATCAATGGGATTATCCTGGGGGAATTTTTGTTTTTTAACTTAATTCTTAATCCAAAGAAAAAATGTTCAAGTCAAACTTCAGTTTTAAGCGTAAGAAATTTAGTTTTGAAAGCAAAACAAACGAAAGATTGATTTTCTTATTTATTTTAATCAGTTTAAAAAGTAAATTTATAACGTTTTTTCTCTCTCGTTCACAGATCACTTCTGCTTCGCTTTGAACCATCCAATCCCCTAGCAAAAGTTTGAGCCGTAAACGTTCACGTTCCTCGGAGTAAACTCAGGATCCTTCCCCCTCAAAAGTGATTGCGGTAAATTGGAAGCTAAGGCCGGAAAAACCACCCTGCCTGAAAAGTGTGTGCGCAAGAAAACAGTGTTGGTGTGGAAAAATTCCGGATAAATATCCTTCCCAGAGTGTGTGTGATTCGCCAGTGTGGATACAAATTTTATAAAAAGTAAAGCTAAAAAATAGTAAAAAGCTCGCGGAAGAAGCTCTTGAAAGTGTGCGTCTGTTTTTAGTCGTCAATTTGCCGTACATGTGTACGTGGAAAATTGGAAAAGTTTTTAATTAAAGCCAAGCCACTCACTTTTGGAACCGGCCGCGCCCACCCTCGGAACAGAGAGCGCGCGTGGAAAGTCTTCTTTTTTGGACAACACCACGTGATCAACCGCTGACGACGACGACGACGACGCGTGGAATTTTTCAGGTAAGGAATTTACATCTTCATGAATTTCAATTTTGGGCTTATATACGGAAAGCCGCGGAGCCATGCTTTGTGAAAGAATCTCTAATGATCTTAAGTTTACGATTGCCCGGCGATTTCCGACCAACACAATTGTGTCTGTGTGTGCATTAGAGAGAAGGGAAGAATAATGAGGAAATGTCTGAATTGGTCGTAAAAATTTTGGGCCTTTTTTGCGCTGACGAGCACCCCGGTAATTGAATTACACAAGGTCGAAAAAACGGTGGAAAGTTCAATTTACGAGTACGTTAGTAAATTTTTCCACAGTGATTGAATCTACGGAATAACCGAAACACAAAAAAAAAAACATGGACATTGCGCAAATGAGCCAACCTATTTTTGAAAATGCTACGTTCCCACCGCACGTGCACTCAATGTTTACTGCGATGCGTTGATTTCGGGATGAGATAATTTGCCCCAAAATACACACATTATTTTCGCCGCTCGCCGCCTAAGATCGGTGCGATTGCAAAAGCCGTTTGAGCTGCAAACATCGAAATGTTGATCGGATCTGATCGCGATGGACGTTGAGACACATGTGAAAATTGGTTTGCTGCGGCGCAGTGCAAAAATATCAACAATTTTGGACATGCAAAAATATTAGCACATGTGGTGTGCGGTGCAATTGCTGACTGTGTTTGCCAAATGCTTACGCTGTAAGCTTGTGCAGTTTAAATTCGTTAATTTGTGTGCATTTTCCCGCATTTATTTCATTTTCGGTTTCGTGACAAACAGAAAATTGGTTGGATTTGAACCCACATTTGAAAATTGTTATTTGTCACATGTTCAACTTTTTCAATAATGTTGTAAAACTTTAGAATTTATTTAAATTTTTCAATTTATAATTAGGACATTGCACACATTACTTGAAATTTACACCCAAGTTTATTTTTAAGAAGCAAAAACTTACCAAAATGAAACAGATATGATTACAATCATTCTATTAAAAAAATATCTATATATTTAATTTTTCTTTTCAATCTGTGGTCATAATTTTTTTATTTTTAAAAATCAATAGCTAGTAACTTTTTTTTCTTTGAAAAATAGAGTTTTGAAACCACATATAGGAATAGGAGTACCATTTCGAGAAGTAGGATGTGACGATCCATACAAACCGACTTGTATGGTAAAAATGCTACGTGGGAGAGGAAGAGGGAGGGGGAGGCTGACATTCTCGAAAAAAAACTAGGATGGCGCCTAATTGTTATTATGAATTTCGATTTTTAAATACTTTTTGCTTCACAATTATGAAAATAAAACATGAATTTTAAAATTAAGTTTTTTTTTCATTTTATTTTTAGGCCGGTGCAAGTATTTTTCAAAGTTTTCCAAAAACGTGCCATGGGATTTGAACACTTTGTTCATGGTTCCCATTTTCAAGAACGCTTGTTCACGATTTTGGGAACTAATTTTTCTCCGTGTAGACATTAAATTTAAAAAATATTAATGATTTTTAAACCCACCCAAATATGCTTAAAAATGACACTAGACGAAGGGTAATGCATTTCAAATTGATTTCAGCTGATTGTACTAAAGTTTCCATTGAAATTTTGAGGTTTCTTTGAAAAAAAAAACGTTTTTTGCCCTCTGATTTTTCGGCCCAACTTTTAAGGAAAGGGTGACAAAAACTTAAAAAAAAGGTTTACAGGCCTTATTTCTTTTTGAAAAACAAATGCAAATGACAACACATACGTTTTTCAGTTAAGTGATTAAAATCTTTCTTTTTCATCTATTTTAGAGAGGCCTTCAACCAAATATTTTATGAAATTTATGTCCCTTGACTGTAACCAAAGTCAGGGGGTGGGAGAGCAAAAAATAAAAAAATAAAGTACAGTCCAGACTCGATTATCCGAAGGCCTCGGATAAAATCACTTCGAATAATAGAATCGCGAAAAAAAAATTTTTTTCGTTGTCTAATGTTTGATTGTTGAGCATAGGTATGACCCCTAAACTACAAGATGGCGGCCAAAATGGCGGTGATGCAATATTGAAAAAATACATTTTATTTTTCAAAAGTCAATCAACAACTCAAATGTGACTAAAATGGGGTCGAATAACTCAAATTTTATCTTAAAAACAAGAAACTGAAAAAATACGAAAAAAAATGTTTTGTTCGTGATTCGATTATCCGAAGTCCCATACAAACCTTCGGATAATCGAACTTCGGATAATCGAAACTTCGGATAATCGAATCTGGGCTGTATAAAAAAATAAATAACGTCGTTTCAACATCTAAATATGCAAAGTGTTGTAAAATGCATTGTACACCTGTCAAGTTGTTTTGCTATCATTAGTTTCCAAAATACCTAAATATCCAGGAAAAAAAAATTGAGATTTTTTTTTTGCGGTGTTGTACATAGGAATTTCATTAACGCTCAAACGCTCGGGTAGTCATTTGACCCCTACTTTTTTTTCTTAAAAATCTCATAACTTTTGGTAGATTTGACCAATTTGGATGCTTCCGGTTGCAAAAGATCAAGATTTGTCTATATTTTCAACTGCCAGATGCAGAAAAAATATGGTCCACTTTTACCGGAGATATTCTGGATTTCGTTGGGGTACCTCGACTCTCCTATTTGGGGTTTTGGTCAATATAACACAATTTTTTTACATATCAATGTTGGAAATGATGCAAAACTTCAAGGCATCATTCTGATACATCATCCAGCAAAAATAATTGACATGGTTAAGAAGACGGAGCCGGTTCCAATTGGGCACCAATCGACATCAGCTCAGTGAACCATTTCCGGTTGGAACCTGTTCCGGTGCCCGAAGGTCTTGACCATGTCATGTATCTATGCAGGATGATGTATTAGGATGATGCCTTGAAGTTTTGCATCATTTCCGGCTTTGTTTTGTGGAATAGATTTTGTTATATTGACCAAAAACCCAAATAGGAGGGCCGAGGTACCCCAACGAAATCCGGAATATCTCCGGTAAAAGTGGACCATATTTTTTCTGCATCTGGCAGTTGAAAATATAGACAAATCTGGATCTTTTGCAACCGGAAGCATCCAAATTGGTCAATTCTACCAAAAGTTATGAGATTTTTAAGAAAAAAATAGGGGTCAAATGACTACCCGAGCGTTTGAGTGTTAAATTGCAAATATTTTTAAACTATCCCAAACATGCTTAATATGAATATCAGAGCAGAAAAATGCATTGTTTTCAGTTGATTAGACTTCTATTTTCATTATAATTTTGATGTTTTTTGGTAAAATATTTTGACGAAAATATTTTTTTATAATAAATATCACCTTTTTAAATATTGTTGAATAGATATAGTCGGGACCGTGGTGTAGGGGTAAGCGTGATTGCCTCTCACCCAGTCGGCCTGGGTTCGATCCCAGACGGTCCCGGTGGCATTTTTCGAGACGAGATTTGTCTGATCACGCCTTCCGTCGGAAGGGAAGTAAATGTTGGTCCCGGACTAACCTAAAAAAGGTTAGTTCGTTAGCTCAGTCCAGGTGTAGGAGTCGTCTCCCTGGGTCCTGCCTCGGTGGAGACGCTGGTAGGCAGTTGGACTAACAATCCAAAGGTCGTCAGTTCGAATCCCGGGGTGGATGGAAGCTAAGGTGTAAAAAGAGGTTTGCAATTGCCTCAACAATCAAGCCTTCGAACACCTAGTTTCGAGTAGGAATCTCGCAATCGAGAACGCCAAGGCAATGCTGTAGAGCGAATAATTTGATTTTTTTTTTTTTTGAATAGATATAACTACAAACAAGTTATGTAAATTAACACTATTCTTTACGTAAAATAAAACGATTTTGCTGAAAAAATAATCAGAACGACAGAAATCATAAGAAAATTTTACTAACATGAATACCACGATATCGTCTATTTTTTAACTGTCTGAAGCAAATTTGACAAAAACATTAAACAATATTTACCGAACCCGTTCAAGTTTCAAACGTTCGTAGAATTTATAGGCAATAAAAATATTCAACAAAAATTCCTCACACATTTTTGAGTTTTAAAAACAATTTGATTTTTATTAAGAATGCAGTTGAAAACTTATTAAAAAAAATAATATCACATCGGGGAATGTGACAAATTTTGTGTCATTAAATATCGTTCTATAAATGTAAAAATTTACAACTTGTTGTGTGTAATTTTGCATATTTCAAATAAATTCAACGGAAACTACACCGAAAAAGGGCAATCTTCAACTTAAAAAATCAACATTCCAAAAAGTAAAAAAAAAATCGTTTTCTATAGCTTTACGCTAATAAGGCAAAAATAATAATTTTTATTGTGTTTTCTTTGTCTGAACACAATAAAAATAAACTGGGAGGTTGAAAATTTGAATGGTTGAATGTTAATAATTTTTTGAGTAATTTTTGCTAAATAATGTCTGAAAAAGTTAAATTTCACCAGTTTTTGATGTAAAATTACACATTATTTTTTTTACACGAATTCTGTCACCATTCCTAGATGTATTATTACCATCATTTTGTTGCTGGGAAGTCTTTGTTCAGTTTTCATAAAACCAAAATTATCTGACAAGCTTTTTCTTAGTGAACACAACTGTTTCTTAATAATTTTTTTTGCTGTTATGTTTTTATTTTTATTAGGCATCAAAATGAATTAATTTTGCCCCCATCCAATGTATTTCGACATAGCCCGAAAACACGAATATCAGTTAAAGGTCAACCAAATCAAATAGATAGAACGGTGCGCGACTCCGTTCAACTCCATTAAAATTAAATGACCCAAGGAAAAATGGGGGGTTAAACGACCCATTCCGGGGCACACCCTCACCCGCAGTGTGCGAGATAATGTAAAAATAACAGCAAATTTATTTCCCCTCTCGCAAGAACCGGAAGAACCTGTGCCGTTGATAACGCGCTGATGATGGTCATCTCGGGGCACATTCAAAGAAGAAGAAGAAGAAGAAGAAGGGGGAAAAAGCTGGATGAAAAACCCTTTTTGATAAAAGTCGAGGCCAAAGAAGTGAACATTAATTATTCAGCATTTCTTGTGTGGCTAAAGATCATCAGTTTCAAAAGTGGGGGACGCTTTGCCATCGCCACTAGAGATTTAGTCACTGATGATATGGCGGTGGCGATGAAGTGTAAACTTCTAGCTCCATAAACATTAAGGAAGCCCTCCAGAACTCTCCGGGCAAAGTCAGATAAGCCGCAACCCGGGCCCAGGCGACAATAACTCGTTAATCATTGCGTCATCCGTTCCGTTAGGTTTTTATGGGCCAACCACCGAGAGAACCGGTATGAATCTCTTCCCATCTTCCGCGACATCGTCATCGTCATCAACTTGTCCCCGGCGGTGTGGGAACCGGTTTATGAGTTGCGTTAAGGAGGGCAGAAATAATAATAAGTCTGCGGCGGAACATCATCTGAACTTCACTTAACTTAATTTTCCACCGATTCCGCCCTTTGCGCGGAGACTGCTTATGGTGATGTCTTCAGTAAGTGGTGGTGCAGAAAGATGGAAAGAGGACGTTTTACTGCATTAAATTTAATAGTTGGGAGAACAGTTGATCATTACTGAATACTGGTGAAATTAAAACGCACCGCGTGAAACTTTATTTGACCCATTTAAACCAGTTTTGTCTAACTAGAATAATTTATATACTCTTTAAATTATTTCGTAAAATACAATCTAAAATCCATGAATCTGCCTGATAAATTATTTGAAATATCGCATTATGTTACTACACGCTAAGCTTCAAACATTCCCATGAAATGGCACTGAAATAAATCTCCATCGTAATCCCATTCAGTATGCGCTTGCATGAACTTGCAATACAGCAGAGCAGAGCTCTCGTGTGTCGAATCCATTCCGGATTGCATCCTGCGATATTTTAAATCGATTTGCCTCCCCCACAAGCTTGTTTTTTTTGCACAGCCAACTATGACTGTTTGTTCACCGACCGAAACGGGATTTTCTGATAGTGGTGATAAGGTTTATTGCCATCTACCCATTTTGATAACAAATTCAAATAAATCATCAATTTAGATTTTTTGTTATTTTTTTCTATTTTTCAAAACAAATTTAAATGTGGTACACTTACCCTATTCCTCAACGACTAGCAATTCCGCGGCGTGGGCGGGCGGCGGCTTTCAATGAATTTAGATTAGCCTTCGGCACATGTGTGTGCGCTCTTATCAATCGCTGACTTGATTATGTTTTTATAGGGTTTGCCTCGTTTTGGTGGTGTGTTTTGAGATTCTTATCACACCCCGGAGCGGATTTCGGTCGATACTGACCCGTTGTAACAGCGCGCGACAATCGATTATAGCTCAAGGTTTAATTGCTCGGTGCTTATCGGGATTTTGTTTGGAATTTTCGATTGCCTGTTTTCTGTTTTGGTGCAAATAACAAAACAGGATTTAGGAAATCGATGCAGAACTGCATGTCTAGTATTCTACATGCATACTTTGATTGAACAGCTGTCACGATGTAGCAAGACCAGAATGACAATTCATGCAACGTTCTTTTCATATGGGTGTAGCAAATACAAATGAAAAATCTTAGAGATTTAAAATTCTTGATGCAAACATCAAAGCTATCTGGGATGTAAATCAGAACTCACAAAAGTCACCTCCTCGAGACCTTTTTGGCTTTCTTTATTCCCAGAAAAAGCCATTAAAAGTAAGGAATACAATAAAATCGCTCCTTCCTGGTCGTAAAACAACGCAAAACACAGCCGTACTCCAGTCAAAAGTGTAATAAAGTGGCATATTACCCTCATCCCACTCTACTCGTGACTCTAGCAAGAACAAGGAGTAATTTCAACCCATTCATGTCTTTGAAATTTCACGGCATGTGGGGCGAGCTGGAAACAGGATCTTCCGGCAACTTTTCCGCCCTTTCATCGTGTGTGGAGAAATTTAACCTCCCTCCAAACATTAAGCACCCCCACCAGACAAAAAATGCTGTTACGTGATAAGTGTTTGGCTTTATCGAGAACACTTCTTTCTCATCTTCATCCTCCTTCTTTTTTCAAGAGCCTGTTTAACAATAATAAGATTCCGCGTTTGAAGCTTGAAAAAGTTTCTCCCCGGATTCCCGAACCTCTGGCAGTGATCCAGCTAGATTGCGGTTTTGTAGGGAAGAAAAAAAAAAGTAGAACTTGGGATATCACGTAGTCACGGCGACCGACGTTTCGCACGATATCTGCCTCCTGTGAGATGTCGATGCCAGCAGCTGCACCTGGACAGGTCTGTCAGGTGAGATTGTGCCCTTTCGCGAGGGCAGGGAAACTGCCAAACTCGTTACTCGTTACTGACCTCTTTCGGTGATTGAGAAGGCAAAATTAGCCGGGAAAACGTGACTTTGGAACGACACAGCGAGATCAAAGCGCTAATGTGGCTGGAGTTTGAGCAAAAGTGCTACATCAAATGATGCAGGGATAACTTTCGGTTGGTTCAAAACCATTAAAACTTGTAGTTACGAGATTTACCATGCGTCTCCTTTAAAAAAATCTACCAGTTGAAGGAGACGCATGATTGTTTAATTATTGCAATTCGTTTAATTCCTAATAATCTAGGATTGAATGACAATTCTGCTTCATAATAATATAGGATTGATTGACAAAATGATAGAAGAGATTTTTAATCATGCATTTCAAAAATATCTAATTTTCTGAAATATGTGATTTTGTTTGTCATTTACCATGCGTCTCCTTCAAAAATAAGTCAATCATGAAGTTTTTATTTTCGAGTTAAAATGTTTTGTTCTATCAGATGATATATTAGAGTGTAACAAAAAATACTTTTTGGCGGACATTCAAGGGTTTGTTCCGGTGGGCATACTAAGCCCAAATCCAAAATATGAGCTTGTTTGGACGTAATAGGAGCTGGCGCTTTGCATTTAAATTTTAAATGGGATTTAACCCCTAAAAAAAAATTTTTTCAAAAATGTCACTTTTTGAGGCATTTTGACCACTGAAGCGTTTATTTTCAACATCATTGACGTGTAGGCCAGATCCTTGCGCATCTTTTGGTATACATAGCATTGAAATTTGGAGCACCCTGGAGCTCGGTACAAACCTTCAAAGTTTGGCATTTTTCGAAAAATCGGCCCCGCGACGCCCTAGACGCCATTTTGGCAAACATATGGGAAATTGGACGAGCTTTTCGTTAAAAATATTTACGAGACTGAAAAATCAAGTCTGTCATATAGTAATCGCCAAAAACCACCAAAAATCCTATTTTTTCGACATTTTTATTTTTAAAACCGCTATATTTTCACAAGGATTGGACATAGGACAATGGTCAATACGGAGACTTTTATGTGGGTAATTCTCCGCCAACTCACACAGCAGTTGCCCCGACCCCTCTTCGATTTGCGTGAAACTTTGTCCTAAGGGGTAACTTTTGTCCCTGATCACGAATCCGAGGTCCATTTTTTGATATCTCGTGACGGAGGGGCGGTACGACCCCTTCCATTTTTGCACATGCGAAAAAAGAGGTGTTTTTCAATAATTTGCAGCCTGAAACGGTGATGAGATAGAAATTTGGTGTCAAAGGGACTTTTATGTAAAATTAGACGCCCGATTTGATGGCGTACTCAGAATTCCGAAAAAACGTAATTTTCATCGAAAAAAACACTAAAAAAGTGTTAAAAATTCTCCCATTTTCCGTTACTCGACTGTAAAAAATTTTGGAACATGTCATTTTATGGGAAATTTAATGTACTTTTCGAATCTACATTGTCCCAGAAGGGTCATTTTTTCATTTAGAACAAAAATTTTCATTTTAAAATTTCGTGTTTTTTCTAACTTTGCAGGGTTATTTTTTAGAGTGTAACAGTGTTCTACAAAGTTGTAGAGCAGACAATTACAAAAATTTTGATATATATACATAAGGAGTTTGCTTATAAACATCACAAGTTATCACGATTTTACGAAAAAAAGTTTTAAAAAAGTTGGTCGTCATCGATCATGGCCGTTCATGGTCACCCGCGACAGACACGGACGACGAAACAAAGAGAAACGCAAAAAGTAACTTTTTCAAAACTTTTTTTCGTAAAATCGCGATAACTTGTGATGTTTATAAGCAAACCCCTTATGTCTATATATGAAAATTTCTGTAATTGTCTGTTCTACAACTTTGTAGAACATTGTTACACTCTAAAAAATAACCCTGCAAAGTTAGAAAAAACACGAAATTTTAAAATGAAAAATTTTGTTCTAAATGAAAAAATGGAAGGGGTCGTACCGCCCCTCCGTCACGAGATATCAAAAAACGGACCTCGGATTCGTGATCAGGGACAAAAGTTACCCCTTAGGACAAAGTTTCACGCAAATCGAAGAGGGGTCGGGGCAACTTTTCCCGATTTCGTGTGAGTTGGTAGAGAATTACCCATGTAAAATTATCTGGAAAATCGATTCCCATCATCGTTTTTTTTAAATTTTGTCGTTTAGACCTATTTTCAAAAAACAGGTTTAGTAAATGATTTTTGTATTTATTTTTAGGAGAGACATACCATCCTGCATTTTTCGTCAGTCTTTTTGTAACATCTTAGACTATTTCTTCAAAAATTTTGAACGAAAAAAAATCGTGACCTCACCTTCAAATTTAACTTTTAAACTTAAAAATCAAAAAATCTCATAGAAGTGGAGTGTATTTTTATTTCAGTGTATTTTTTTTAGAAAGCCCGCCCAATTTCCTACAAGTTTGTCTCTGCCCACTTTTTGATGCATCGGCTTCGAGATAAAGTAATTTTGAAATGGCAAAATACAAAAATATTTAAACAACTTACTCAAATGTTTTTTCGAGAACAATTTGCTCCATTTACACAAAAATGGCTTAAATAGGCCTAGGATAACATGTCTTCAAAGTTTCACTGAAATCGTAGAGGGTCGGGTACAAAAGTACCAGAAATATTCCTGATTTGAGCTGGAATCGCTCCTCAGTTAAAATGTATTTTAACCTCACCTTATGAGGAATAAGAGAAATCAAGCATAAAATGTTGTAAATTTACTTTTTTCATATGAGACATTTATATGAACAGGGGCAGTAACAGTGTTTAAAAAAAGGTTTTTAAATTATAGAAAAAAACAGGGGTTTTGGACAATTTATATATGGATAGCTTGATTTTTCAGTCTCAAAATATTTTTACCGAAAAACTCGTCCAAATTTCTATAAGTTTAACTCGTTTTATTGTTGATGAAAGCAAATATCCAGATTACTAACTACACTGAACAAAATAACCTGTTTTCAGTTATGAGAAATGTAATTTAGCTCACATCTCTAAGTCCATACTACCAATTGAAATGCTGTCAAAGGCAAACTTGTGGGAATTCGGACGAGCTTTCCGGTAATAAATTTTCGAGATTGAAGAATCAAGTCTATCATATAGAAATGGCAAAAAAAACTCAAAAATTGCCAAAACCCCTATTTTTCAACAATTTTGTTTTTGTTTGCCGTGGACTTAAAACAATGGTTTATCTGGAGACTTTTATGTCAAGTTTTTTGGAAAATCGTATCCTTGCATCCTGCATTTTTCGTGAGGTTTTCACAATATCTTCGGCTTAGCAATTATAATTTTATGTTTTAAACTTAAAAAAAAAAAACAAAAAATCTTGTAGAAGTGGCGTGTTTATTTATTTCAGTGTATTTCAGAAAGCCCGTCAAATTTCCTTTAAGTTTGTTAAGTTTGTTGTGTTGTTAAGTTTTTTTCTTACAATTGAACTTTTTTTCTTACAACTGAATTACCAAATTTTCAGTTTTTGCTTTTTGCATTATTAAATAACAACCAAAAAGCAAAAACTGAAAATTTGGTTTATTGGACCTTTTCAAAAAAAATGAAAAAAAAAAATATTTTATGAACATTTTAACATGTTTTATTTTTAATAACTTATAGGTAGCTAAATTTGACATTCCAAATCTTACAATAAAAAAAAATCTAGGAAATAAAGAGCTATCTGTGGTTCGCTCAACAAGTTTTCAAAGGTGAAGGCAAGGGATGAGTCGACTACATTGAACTTGTTCGCGACTTGAGAACCATTTTTGGAGTCACGATTTTCCGTTTGATTGTTGACATTCAACAACACTTTTAGGCAAATCGTGCGGCGAATCGCGCCTTGGGCTTCGAAATGATAGCAAAACTATGTAATAGGCCGAAGAGGATTTGTAAACAAACGATGCATCCTGCTCACGTAAGTGCTTATTTACAGCTAGCTTGAGTGAGATGCACTATTTGTTTTTCAAACCCTCTACAATTTTGTAACCCTGTTTTGGTAGAAATTACGTCAAGAAAAAAGCTTTTTAATACAACCTGCATGTTTCTAAATATTAAAAAAGCAAAGATAACCCAAAAAGCAACAATAAAAATGGGTGCTCATAAATTTGACACAGCAAACAGCTGTGTGGGATCCAAAAAAGGTCCAACGAGAATGACCGGGACCGAGGTTAGGACCAACCTGACAGAAACAAATGATTTTCAAACCCTTTTCTGGCAGCCACGTTTTAAAGCGAAGAGCTCCCTTCTAACTTAAGGTGAAGCTTACACGTGACTTTTTTTTTGGGAGGGGGCACCGGAATTTGCCGCAATTAAAACGGAAATGAGCGATGTAGAGGAGATTAATTTACGTGCACCAATATAAATTCCTTCGTCTTGTGAGATTAATTGGAGTGATGATGATGATGATGCCACCCATGGAACCGAGGTTTGAGGTTGTGGTGAAATTTAGAAGGAATTTCGACCGCGCTACAAGTTATCTCCTTTAAGGGATCAAGAACCGACCAACAGATGGTCGTAAAAATTTGTTTTACAGCAGATGGCGTTCTTTTTTTTGCGACACGAAAGAGTACACACAAATAGTTTGCAGTAACATATTATTTGCGAATTTTTCTTCCAGCAAATAGACTTAATAATTGGGCGGACAACCTGACCGTTTGACGCAGAACAGCAAAAGTATATACTTAAACAGATTGCAACAAGAAGCGTAACGTTTTTCTTTAAGGTGGGCGACAGCGAGCTCAAAAAAGAGAAAAAGTTTGGTTTTTTCTTTCCGTTCTGTGAATAAATATGCAAATTTTGTCAGCTTCCAAGCCGGGCAGGGTTTCGCGCTCGTGCTCATTTTTATTCTCGTCCCATCTGGTTTTGATGCAATTTTTTGCCACAATTTCGGCCCTGCTGCTGCAGATGAATGTTTGAAGATTATTTTTTACGTGACGTGCAAAAGTAAAAAGGACAACGGAATTTGGCCCGATATTGAGAGACTTGAAGGGAAGGGGGCAAGGCAGCAGTGTTGCCATCTGCACGTAATTGGTACCGAAATCTGATGCGATTATCGATTCGAAATCAAACCCACTCGAACGGTAGCAATATTTTCGTCTATAAATCGAAACAACTTCCTGGAAGGGAAGCAATCAATGTTCTTTTTTCGTCTTGCGAAAAATGTGCGCAATGGGAGTGCTTCTGGTGCAAAATTGGTCAATCGAACTATTTCTTCGTGGAAGTAGTTTAGTTTGCAGAAACCTGGTTTAGGCCGATGCAAATATTTAAAAAAGTTTTTGTCCCTCGGCCCTGGCCGAGGTCAAGGGGGGGGGGGGGCAAAAAAATAAAAAAATATAAAAATTTAAATAACAAGCCATAGTCTACACATTTAAATGAAAAATGTGTTTTAAAATGCACTTTACACTTGTTCAGTTGTTTTGCAATCATTAGTTTTCAAAAAATCTAAGATCTGACAAAAACAAAAATTGTATCGAAAAAAAAGATTTTGCATCGAAAATTTTCAAAAAATCTTAAGATTTTTTAATAAACCCAAACATGCTAAAAATGATTTTAAACGCAGAAGAATGTATTTTAATTTGATTTCAGCTGGTTGCACTTGAATTTTCATTGAAATTTTTGAAGTTTATTGCAAAAATATTTTTTTTGCCCCCTGATTTTTCGGGCCAATTTTGAAGGGGGGGGGGGGTGACAAAAACTTTTAAAAATATTTGTACCAGCCTTATTAGATTTATAATTATTCAGCAATTCCATTTGAAAAGAGCCTAACCCGAAAAAAAAGTTCTCTGATCGGGCTTAATTTTTTCTGGGGGTTCTTGGCTAAAATAATTAGACCCGTATTTTTTTGTTTGCCCATTAGGGTGACCTACATCATGCTAGGGTGGTTCAAAAAATGGCAATTTTCGTCATTTTTTGCAAAAAACACATTTAAAAAAAATCATATCTCCGCGTCATTTCATCCGATTTTAGATGTCTTAGACGCAAAAGAAAGGTGATTAGTTTAGCTGTTTGAGAAAAATAGTAAGAAGTTTCAAAATCTAGCTTAACATTTGAAAATGTCGTAGGAAAACTTAAAATGGCGTTTTGACCGTGTCTGGACCAAAGAGCCTATGTCTGAAAATATTTTTATCGAATTCCTCTTAAAATTTCACATAACACCTACAAAAATTGGCGATGTATAACCGTACGTTTCCGAGATATGATTTTTTGAAAATAAAAACTGAGTTTTTCGACGCGCCACGCCCAAAAACAGGAAAATGACAAAATCGGCAAAAAAAACTTTTTTTACTAAAACTGCGATAACTTTAAAATCAAATTTCAGCGATGACCTATAAATAAATAAATACTTTTTTTAAACAACGTTTTGCTAGATACTAAACTTTAAAATTGTAGTAATTTTTAAAATATTAAACTGAACTGAAAATTGAAAACAACGCAGTTTTTTTTATTGTGCAGTTGAAAAAAAAACAAAAAAAAACTTTTATCAAACCTGAAGTTTTCTTTTCCAAATCGAAAATGTTGATTTCCAAAATTTCATGATTAATTAAAATTAGCGATAGAGAATCATCCCCGAAATTTTGTTTTGAAACTCACTAAGGAGCCAATTTCTACGAAGAAAGTCTTTTTCAAATCCATATGCCCAAGGAAGCTACTTTGAATCATCAGTTAGTCCATTGCATTGTCCATACGAATTTGGCAGCTGTCCATACAAAATTGGTATGAGAAAATTCCAAAAGGATGTCTTCGGCAAAGTTGTAAGAATAGATGAAGATTAAACCCAAAAAAATGATTCAAGGAATAAATGCAGATTTTAAAACCACTCTTTGTCACTTAAATCATATTATAAAACAACGGTTTCTAATTTTTTATTTCCTTTAGGGGCCATAAAATGCAATCTATTCAGAAAATTCCAATATGCCCGATATAGCCATGCAAAGATAAAACACAGGAAAAATGGTCCAATTTTCAATGACAAAAAAAACATTTTTTTTTCTTTTCAATAAAAAATATTGTTAATAAGAAATACTTTTTGAATGAGCATTTTTGACATTTTCAAATGTTGGGCTGGATTGAAAAAAATCGAAATATTTTATCGAAATATTAAAACATATTATTTAAAAAAAACTATATATTTCACAAAATTTTCATTTTTTAACATTGCAATCGGACCTTAAGTTCTCTCTCGGTGATACAGAATCGATCTCAGCAACCATAGGCCCGATCAAAATATTTACCTTTTTTGACAGTGGGGTCGGTGTGGTTTTGTCGTGGGCAAATGGATTGCCACACCGCCACGACTGTCAGAAAAGGTAAATTTTATGATCGGATTACTAGACGAATATCTTGAAAACGCTGCACCTTACAAATTTTCACTAAAGTACTTTTTGATTGCAAAATTTTACATTAAAAAATAAATTTTAATAAAAAAAATAGAAGAATCGTTTTTTGGGCTTTCTGGAATTTTCTGAATGACATTTTATATTCTTTGAAACATATAAAAAAAAATAAAGTAGTGTTTTACCGAAAACAATTTTAAGCGGCAAAAAGTGATAAAAAAAACTGCAAAAAAATATTCCGCGTTTAATTTTATTTTAAGTCCTCATTTGAATTATTTCTACAGTTCTGCAAATTTCATTCAATTGAAGTCTTTTTTCAGATAATAAATAAAATGAAGAATCGCTTACTACGACATTCTGCCAGTAGCAAAAAAGTAACAACCCAAGCCAGAGCCGTAGTAGCTCCGTAATTGAAGCCCAAAATAGAGGGTCTTTGCCAAGTGAACCGTGGCGCAAGAACCAAAACGACAAACGCCTGTCGTGTTTCACTTCGCAGAAGTGTTTCTGATAGCAAAAGTCGATGTTTCATATTAAAATGTTATTGCCAATTTCTTCATTCCATCTTGCGCCTTGTAGTACGACGCGGCGTGGCGACGGCGTCGTCTTTTCAGGGTCAAAACATGCGAGCGGGAGCACCTGTCAAGGCAGCAGGTGCAATTTGATTCCATTTTTTTTTTTTTGAGGAAGATTTGAAATCGATTCGATTCGACCTTGTGTATGAAAATGTGACAGTTAATCCAAGATGGCGTCTAATATGACGCGCGGACGCGCGTTAAGGTCGTTTCCCACGAAATCGCTCCTGCTACGGTCGTAAATTTGATTAACCCTTAACGCTGAACGGTTCTATGGCGTTTCACGCCAAAATTTTCCACCTCTTAGCTGAAGGGGGTCGAGGTTCAAAGCTCCAAGATTAACGATCTCGCTGGGTTCTCGAGCGCTGGGTGGCGAAGGCAAGGTCCCATTAATATCGGGCCTTTATTAATACGCACGGAAAATGGTGTTATAAAGCCGTAATGGGTGCACACCCGAAATTCAACATTAAGAGCATTTAGCACGCTCGGGAGAATCGCTTTGAAACACGGCTTCTCGCGGGAAACATGAAAGAGCAAGCTGGAGAAGCCCTTAAGCCGTTAAGAAGCATGTTTGGGGGAGCTAAGACAAAATGAAACTTTACGGTTGAGTTGTAACCACCATTGCTACATCGTCTTGGACTTGGATGCTCTTCTGATCGAGAGGAGGAGGAGGAAGAGAGTTGAGAGCTTAACGACGACTATCGTCTAGGGGCCAAGGGCTGATTGACAGGTGATTAAGTGAGTGGGTTAGCTGCGATGATGGGGCTGAATGAGAGGAAATGGTTCGATCCGGTCCATGGAATCAGCCGTGAAAGTAGCACTCTGGCGATGCGCTTTTTTATGACTGTGGGAACACATGTTGCCGAGCAGCCTTGAAAGTTGCAACAAGTTAAGGGTTAGAAATGTGGAAGAATTGTGCTAAAATTTTCATACAAAAACTTTGCCAGATTCCGGAAAGTTGCTCCTCCGACGAACAAAACGAGAAATTTGTTCCAGACAGCTGCCACACTCCAATTAAACATTAATCATTTTAGCAACAAAAAAACTTCCCGAAAATGCGAACAAAAAAACGTGACAAACTGTTAGCAAAAGGTGCATTCCACAAGCCGTCAGCTGACACCGCGTCGTCATCATCACGAGTGTGCTCTCTGTGAATCCAATGAATTATGCAATTTTTTCACGCTTCTCCCGGTCGTCGTCGTCATTTTTGCTGCACCTCTCGCACACAATAGTGTGTGCTGCAACGTGTGTATGTCTTCTTGACCTAAAAAAGAACTGACAGGTTTTTGGTACGTCGGGGGTTGTCACCTATACAGTAACCTCTTGGAGAGTGTATTTTTTGTCAAATTATTCATGTTTTCGTTGATTTTGGTGAACTAACTAAAACTTAGAGTGATTTTTGCCCTATCTCATTTTTTTTAACTTGTTGGAAAATGAAATGACATTTATTGTGCTAATCTAACTTATAAAATTTCGAGCAATTTTCTTGGTTTCAAATATTATTTTAAATAAACTTTGCACTTTTGCAACACAATGCTTTATACAATTTTGCCAGCTGTATTTTCAAAAGGCTTAAAAAGTTTTCAAAATTTGTATGTTAAACACGTTTCTTTATCCACCATTAGGTGGTTGGTGCCTTCCTCATATCTACAAAGTAATAATGAAAATAAGTTTATGAAAAAAATATATACCTGATACAGACTTTTCCAGAAAACGTGCAGACCCTCATTTGAAGCAATGTGGCAACCGGGCGTTTCGCATCTGGCGCGACTCTCGCACGTAAACAAAAATACCCGGCCTTTTGAGGTTATGCAAAAAAACGAATCGAATGAGGCTGACCCGGCCAAAATCGGTTCAGCCAGTTCTGAGAAAATCGTGTGGAAAAAAATCATATCTACACACATCCCCACAGACATTTGTTCAGAATTTGATTCTGAGTCGATACGTATACGTGAAGGTATATCTAGAAGGTATATTTAAGAAGTTCAATTTTCGAGTGATTTTATAGCCTTGCCTCAGTGAGGTGAGGAAGGCAAAAAGGTTTTGAATTCATTTGTTTACAAGTGTGTTGTTTCTTCAAAAAGGAAATAAAATCATACAATAAGTTTCATTTAAACAGAGAATTTTGGTATTGTTTTTGTCCCATCTACCCATCTACAAAGTTGGGATTTTCGATATTCTATCTGGAGCAACATTTGAAAGGGGCGGTACGACATTGCTCCTACGGCCTTTCATTACACGCGTTTAAATTCGTCCCATTTAAACGCGTGTAATGAAAGGCCGTAAGAGCAATGTCGTACCGCACCTTTCAAATGTTGCTCCAGCTATCATACATCTTCGCTTGTATGCTATCTTGTGACAAGTCCTATCATTTAACAGCAAACGTGTCACAAGATAGCACACAAGCGACTGAATCGAACCGTATAAAACAATTCCCCGCTGTTTTCAAAAAAATTGTCATCAGATTCCAAAACTGCGGCAAAATTACAATTAGAAACCACATCTTGAGTTATAAGACATTCGCTTCAAACTTCGTGCAATTAGTAGGCCATGCTTGTAAATTTAAATGAATCTTTAAAAATTCGTGCTTTTTTCTCACTAAAACTTAAATATGTTCGCTTTAAAGTATCCAAATTACATTTTCTCTGTGAGATAAATAATTGTGCTGGAATTTCCTACTAGCTACAGATATTAGTTTACAGGAAAAAAGAGCAAACCTAAATAAAATTAGGTTTTCGCACCATTTTTTTTTGTTAAATATTAAAAATGCATCTAGATCCTCGGACATAAACCTTTATTCAATGACAAAATATTCTTTTTAAAAGCATTTTGTGTGCTTTTCTCATTCAATTTTCGATTTTCTATTTTTTCCGAAAAGTATAACAAAATGGCCAGTTTCAAACTGAATTTAAATTCCCATGAGTTTTTTCAAGAGTTTTCAATCAACGATATTGAAAAAATTGCTTAACTAAGACCGTTGAAAATATTTTTCCATTCGCGTTTCAAAACTGTTAGAATTTCAATATTACGCCCTTTTGAAATGTTAGAGGTGATTCCAAAATTTAATAAATATACAGTATGTAAAAAAGTATTTACACCCCTTGGGCACTATGCACATTTTGTGATGAAACATGTAAAAAAAAAAGTTTGACAGAAACCAAGTACTACGTTTTGTTTAGAAACTCATGCCAAACACTTTGCTACAAAAAGCTCATGAAAAGATGATTTCTATAAAAAGTTATATAACAAATACTATTACGAAAATAAAAAAGGTGCAAAAAAAGTTTGTACACCTTTCGAAAAATTAACATAAATAATGTTATTTGTTAACAAATCACCATAAATCCAGTCTCCAAACTCCAAATAGGCATCCTTAACTGATTAAAAAAATAATTTGGATTGAATTTAAATTTACTAACTACTTAGTATAAAAGTTTATATAACTCTGGAAATTCTATATAAAACTTATCTAAACTCAATTTTGCAAACTTTCAACTCAACTAAATGTCAGTATATTACCATAGCATTGCTAAATAAACATTTTGGAGTGGGTATAACACCGTTTTGGGGGTATTTGTATCGATAGAATAGATTTTTCTTTGGAATTTCGTACCAACCCGGAATTACGTCGTCGGAAAATCCGCCGGCATCTGAACCGGTCCACAATTCACAAGTCAACCTATGTGGCATCAGAAAGGGCATAAAATTTTCGATCTTTTGATACCCATACATCCAGGTTTTCTATAAAAATCACGTTTTTAAATACCTAAGCAAAAACGTTGTTATGGTTTCGTTTGAGCAACCTACCAAAAATGTATGGAATTTCGTAATTTTTGTTCTCGTGGATCAAACTTACTTTTTGCCCAGGTATTTAAAAATCTGTATTGATTCAAAAAACCATAACTCGGTCAAAGATTGTTTTCCCATTCTGGAAATTTCTGAAAAGTTGGCATTTTATGTCCTCTAAAACATATCAAAAAATAAAAAAATTAAAAATAGTGTTTTTTTTGCAAATCAAGTTTTAGTGACAAAAAGTTAAATAAAAAATCACCGATTTTTTTTTACCGTGTATCATTTTCTTTTTCAGTGTAGTCCATATCCATACCTACGACTTTGCCGAAGACACCAAATCGATCAAAAAATTCCGTCAAAAGATACAGATTTTTGAATTTTCACATATCATTTTTGTATGGACAGCTGCCAAATTTGTATGGACAATCATATGGACAAACTAATGATGCAAAATGGCTTCTTTGGGCATACCGAAGGCACCAAAAAAGTTTCAGCCGGATTAAAAAATACAAAAAAAAATCGAATGACCGAAATCTCAGAGAATTGCTCTACTACAAAGTAAAGGCTGTTTGGATGAGACTTAAAAACTTAAATTTTCTTGCTTCTTTTTCATTTATTCGCTGTATTTTAGCAACCAGAGGTCCAATCTTCAATGTCTTTTAGGCAATTTTGTTAGAAGTTTTCTCAACTTTTCGAAAACAATATTTCCAGGAATGGATAGTTATGGAAACTATTGAAAAATCAATAGAAAATTTAATTTTAAATTACAATAAAAACTGAAGTCCAAAAAAAAATTTCAAGTAAAAGTTATAATTATCCAAAAAACAAAACAAAATGGAAATGTTTTGTTCATACTATGGCTCAAAAGTTTTTGTCGCCTATAAACATATAAAAAAATAAAAATATGGATTTTGAAAAATTATTTTTAGTAAAAACACGTGATAATTAAAAATATTTCCTCCGTGTATAATTTTTTTCTGAAAAGTCTTCATCAATACCTACAACTTTGCCAGAGACCCAAATCGATTAGAAAATTGCTTCAATAGATACAGAATTTCGACTCCTAAAAAGTTTGATCCAAATAAAAAAATACAATAATAAAATGCACTAAATCGGCCGATTTCGTAAAGAATTGCATTCATACTATTTTTATGGTGTAGTTATGTTAAAATTGTGGTTTTCTAACATTCAGATTTTACAGTAATTTTAAATCTTTCAAAATATATTATTTTATATCATACAAACCCAGACGTAAATCTAACTTTATCTGGACAATTTTAACAGCAAAAAAAAAAACAATTCAACCGTACTTTACGAACTCCAACCCCCACATTTTCGTATCTTGCCCTACATTCCAATTCTGACTCGTCGTTGTCGTCAGTGTTTCGACAATCTTTTTTGAATTGCTAAAATTCTCAGAGAAAAAAAACACACTCATACACGACGCTGATGATGATGATGTCGACGCTCGTCGCCGACAATGACGACGGTCAACTCAACGCTTCAGCGTCCCCCTCTCAAGTGGCAAAGTATGTTCTTGGCGATGGCACTTTTCTTCTTCTCGTCGTCGTCGTTTCTCTTTAGAAAATTATCAACACACCGACACGGCGCATATCGTTCTGAGTTTTGTGCGCTTCGTTGGAGGTGGTCGTGGCGAAGTAATTAAAATTGAATGGAATTTCTTTGTCTTTTGTGGGTTGTGTGAAAGGTAGGATAGAGAATGGAGGGGGGGGGGTCTGTTGAAATATGCATTGCAAAATAGGGACAATTAGTTGTGATTTTTGGGGCAATGGCTTCTGATACAAAGAAGGGACTAAGAGTCTAAGGATGACGGCGGTAAATTATGACTTTTTATGAGGGATTGCAGACTGTGGTGTGCTGTGCTACGTTGGAAGAATAAGTGGTGAAAAATGTAGGTAATTCGTCAGTGGAAAATTGGTTCCAACTATGAAATCGTGTACAAAGCGCTAAAAACTTTTTCTTTGAATAAAAACGGTCAAGAGTAAACAGATCTCGATTAAAATCGAGAGAATAATAGAGGATAAAAGCAACTCGCGACACAATTTTGAGGCTAGGAATTTTGACAGGTATGATTTTTATAAAGTATTCGCCTCCTTTTCTCTTCCACAGAAAACTGTGGACAATGTAGCTGTCAAACTAGGCCAAAATGTTAAAGTCACTCACAAAATGAACTTTGAGTGATTTGAGTTCATTTCTGACGTCACGATTTTCTCCTCTATTGTGACATTTTGACACGAACACAAATTTGTGTTCATTTCATTTGATCTGATTCATCTCTAAGTTCATCTCGGATGAGAGTGAGAATTTCTGAGTATAATTCTCTTCATGTGACTTCCATCAAGTTGTTCAACAGTTTCAATAAACATCACAAGCAATTATTACAGCCATATATCTCCACTATCCCACTTTTTGTGCCTTCAAGTAACGCTTAACCATCCTGAGAAAAAACGCCACAGACCCATAAATAATTCCATAATTTTACTAGGAATATTTACTATCTCCATCTCCTTCCGGCATACCAACTAATGAAATGGCACACGCAGCTATGATTTACAGCCCGTGATGAATCACACGCGATTATTTGCTCCACAACCGCAACGCCACACGACACTCTCTCGAGGGGATTGGTAAATAAAACTAGTGCAAACAAGTCCAACCGTCCCCTAAGTGGACCCCAATCAAAACCGTTGTCCACCGCTAACGCCTAGCTCTAACGGCCAAGACAAAGACAATTGACGCTCTGGTAGCGTTAGATTTTCCCACGCCAAGTTACGACCTCTGTACGGTATGAGGGGGGTGGTACCTCTTTTTGATTTAAGAGCGAGTCCACGAACAGGGCATACCCCTTTGAATGGGACGTTGTTTGAACCTCACCAATCTGCCTGAAATTTTCAGGGGTTGTTTGTACATATAAAACTAGCATCTGGTCAAAATATGAGCACTCTAGGTCAACGGGAAGTGGGGCAAATCGGGACACAAAGTTTGAAGGTTCAAAAACGTAAAAAATCTTTAAAAGGCTATAACTTAAGCAAAATTCAATTTAATTTCAAAATTCAAAATGCATCTTAAAGGGCTTCAAAAATGCAACAAAATGCAGGGTAGAACATCCAAATTGGTTAATTCTAAAGGGAGTTATTGGCATTTTAGTGAAAAAATAGCATAATTTTCAAACTGAAATAAAAAAGTGTTCCATCCAGATATCAACTCGGTTCGACCTGCAGCTTGTAGGGGACATCTGGGACTACCATCTGAGACTGAGACCGCTTTGGGTAAGGCAGTTTAACATATTGAATAGACACTTTTACTTTTAGTGAATTTTTTGGTTGTAAATTTTTGCTCGGGGGACCCCTTAGATCCCATTTTATGGTGATAATTTTATCATATTCGTGTTTCTGAGACAATTTCACAATAGAAACATACATAAAAATGTATATTATCATCCATTTTAACCCTTTAAAAAATGAAAGATAAAAAAAATCAAGAAGCTACTTTTTTTCTGGTGTCATCTAGTATCCTTGGAAACGAACTTGATAGTCAATAAATGTGAATCAAAGTTTTTTTTAACTTTCATTTTTGTAAAGGGTTAAAATGGATGATAATAAACATTTTTATGTATGTTTCTATTGTGAAATTGTCTCAGAAACACGAATATGATAAAATTATCACCATAAAATGGGATCTAAGGGGTCCCCCGAGCAAAAATTTACAACCAAAAAATTCACTAAAAGTAAAAGTGTCTATTCAATATGTTAAACTGCCTTACCCAAAGCGGTCTCAGTCTCAGATGGTAGTCCCAGATGTCCCCTACAAGCTGCAGGTCGAACCGAGTTGATATCTGGATGGAACACTTTTTTATTTCAGTTTGAAAATTATGCTATTTTTTCACTAAAATGCCAATAACTCCCTTTAGAATTAACCAATTTGGATGCTCTACCCTGCATTTTGTTGCATTTTTGAAGCCCTTTAAGATGCATTTTGAATTTTGAAATTAAATTGAATTTTGCTTAAGTTATAGCCTTTTAAAGATTTTTTACGTTTTTGAACCTTCAAACTTTGTGTCCCGATTTGCCCCACTTCCCGTTGACCTAGAGTGCTCATATTTTGACCAGATGCTAGTTTTATATGTACAAACAACCCCTGAAAATTTCAGGCAGATTGGTGAGGTCGATGCGAGATGGGTATGCTTTGCTCGTGGACTCGCTCTTAATATGTAGTCAAGACCGATGACCTATGGTCGGGTAGGCAGGGCTATCTAATCCGTAATTTGGTGCAGAACAACTAGATTTAATCGCTGGTCGTTAAAGTTAATCTTTTGAATAATAACACAATTTAAAACGGTTATGTTGTAAAATTTAAGGCATGCTTTGCTGAGGTGGCTCTTAATCGGAGTCAGATTTATGAAGTGCACCCACAAATGCATAACTTTGGGCGTTTTCTTCTTATAATAGGATTAAAGTCTAACGAGGACGCAAGCACCAATCTTCCCAGCACACGTTTTCAAACAAGCTTAACGGAGACAAATCGTGAGTCGTTTTCGAGTCGGCTTTTGCATTGAAATGGCTTTCCATACAAATCAGACTCATGTGACCGGTCGTCGTCGACGACGACTAGTTCAAATCGTGTTAATTCAAAGCCCCGGTCCAATTATGCAACTTGGCTCAATGATGAATACACGTTTTCACGTGGAAGTGGGTTTGAATGGCAAATTTTAAATCCAAACGGTACTGAAAATCTTCCGTTGCCTAGAAAACCACAAAAATAGGGGAGAGCAACTTATTTTTGAAAAGTTATGCTTTTTTTCTTTTTTCATCAGTTTGCCCTGCAAAAACAACTAAAATTGAGATGAGAGAAGTTTTTTATGATTTCGGATTTTTTGTCGTGATTTTTAATTTTTTTTTTATTTGGATGAAACATTGTCCATTCCCTATGAATTTTGAATTATAGTGCGTAAAGTTGCAAAATTTGGTTTTTTAAAGCAAAGCCGAACTTGCAATCGAAAAGTACTTTACAATTATTTATTTTTTTGATAAAATTTTTGGATTTCGAATTCTTTTCGTTTAAAAATTTCCTTCTGAGAGAAAAGCACCAATAAAAAATGAAATACTGAGAAAATTTCCTATAATTTTCTCTTAGGAAATTACATAATCTGGATCCGAAAGAATATAGATCGATGAAAATGAATTTCTCGAAGTGTCACCTAATTAGTATGTTATTTTCAACTGCCGATATCTCGGAAACAATTGGTCCGATTCGCAATATTAAAAAGTGAAGGTTTTATAGAATTTTAAGATTTTTTAAACAAAACTCATTTCAAAATTTTAAAATCAAGCTTAACTCTTGAAAAGGTCTACAAGTAGATATTTTTTCCATATTTAATATTTTAGACCATTTTTTTTATGTTTGAATTCATATCCGAAAATTTAGCAAAAGTTCACATTTTTTTACAGTGTAAATCGGACCAATAGTTTCCGAGATATCGTCGATTGAAATTACAGGTTTATTAGGTGTCGCTTAGAAAAATCATCGAATTCTTTGTGAGGCTGTATCTCAGAAACAAATTTCCCTATTTCAAAAAAAATCAGAGATAAAATTATACGAAATTTTCTCAGCTTTCAAAAATGTTTATTTCAGAGATGCTTTCCTTTCCAGAAATATTTTAAACAAAAAACCGAAAAAAAGAACATTTATACCTACTAGTAGTTATAACTTGAAAACGGGCCATTTTACCAAAAAAATGCAGAGTATTTTTCAATTGTAAATTCGATTTAGCTTTAAAAATAATGTTTAACCTTCTAACTAAACGCCCATGCACAGTGGTCCAGATCGCAAAATTAAGTGGAAAACGGATTTTCCGAAAAATGGTGAAGTTTTGGAGCTTTGGTGTCTTTAAAAGAGTTGTTGCAAATGGAAAAGGGCAACTTTTGGTTTGGTTGAAAATTAGGGTGGTTCACTATTAGGGTGATTTTGAAAATCTTACTTTTCAGGAATATTTTTGGGAATTTTTTTGTCTTCTAGAATGTTGTTGAACTTGCCAATCCAAGCAATTTTGTCGAAGACACCAAAATTTTATCTCGTAATCTACGCCTTCTACGACCAAATTTATAGAAAGCATCTTTCAAAAATCCGTTTTTTGAATGTGGCAATTCAGGGTTAAGTTTTAGAGAAAAGTGATGTTGAGGGCACTTTTAGAGCTATAAAAAATAAACAATTTTATTTTTTGACAGGTCAATTTGGACTTAAGGGTCAAAAGTTACAGCCATTTTAAGGTAAAAGATTTAAATTAAAAAATCTTTTGCCTTAAAAGATTTAAGGCAAAAGATGCAAATTTAAAACTTAAATATCTCGAAAAGGCGCAAGCCAAATTTAAGCACTAGGTTGCATTTGAAAGAAGAGATCCAGCACTACTAACGCTGAAAAAATCCCAGGGGTGTTTTCCTTTGAACCCGAGATATCTTCATTTGAAAAGGCTAATTTTCAAGGGAAAACCTTATGGGACCACCCTAACGTATTTCAAAAATTGTCCAAATATATGTTTTTCCATGTAATTTTGCCCGCTGAATCTGAATCTTCCCTCAGAATTTACCCAAAGTGTCGCAAAATCGGTTTTTGGTCATATTTTGGGTTCAAATGATAATTTTATATGGAAACCCAAAATATGACCAAAAATCGACACCAAAGCTCCAAAACTTCACCATTTTTCGGAAAATCCGTTTTCCACTTAATTTTGCGATCTAGACCACAGTGCCATGGTTGCACCAGAGCACCACTAATTTGTCACTTAAATTGAAATTTCTCGAAAACTATTGAATTAAATGATCTCATTCTTCCTGCACAGTGTTATTTAAGATGTTTGCTGCCCCCTATACAAATTCCATCCAATTTGGTCAATTATGTAAAAAATGGCAAGGAAAACCGTAAAAAATCTCGATTTTGCTCTGGGCGGGAAGGGGTTAATAATAAGTTGTCCAGATTTTCGATATTTTCCAAAAAACACTGTATAAAAAAATCATATATCCTGAAGCAGATTTTGCTCCATCATGCACTACTAAATATGTCTGTTTTCGTGCCCTAAAACATATATAATACAAAAATTAAAAGTACGAATTCTGGGTAATAAAAAAGATTTTTTTCTGCGTACCATTTTTTCTGAAACCTTCAGCTTTGCAGAAGACACCAAATCTATCAGAAAATTTCTAATCAAAATACAGAATTTCATGCATTTACATAGCCATTTTGTATAACCAGCCCCCAAAATTGTATGGAGACTTGTATGTAAAAACTAATGATGCAAAATGCTGCTTCTTTTGACCTAGGGAATGCATGGACCAAGTTTCATCCAAACAAACAATATAAAAAAAATGTCGATTTGCGAAATAAGTCAACAAAACCAAGTGTTCAAAAATAGGCTTCTTTCCCCTATTCATTGCCGGCTCATTCTAAATGCCGGAAATTGTCATCGGCACGTACTATCCCAGCAGATTTTCACCCGGCGAGTATGTCCTGGTCAAACAACTTTATGGTGCAATGGTCTTGGCATCGCCGCAAGTTAAACTCTGTGTGCAACACTGCCTCCGGGAGGTAATACTGCTGAGCTAGGCTGAACTTTATGCTTTGTTTTTGGCTAGAGGATGACCGGAGAGGCGCAATGTTGTTGGCTTTTCGGTACGGACCTTTAGGAGGAGGATTTTGGGGCATCAGCAGGGCAAAAGGTACAACTGTAGCAAAAGTTATTCGTTTAAAATGCAACTGTTGCAATAATGCATAGAACAATTTAAGAATTTAAATGAAGAAGCTACCAAACGAATACATCTAAACTATGAATTCATGAAACATAGATTCATCATCAAAAATTACACAAGGTATGATAGAATTTAATTTTATTTAATTTCCTGTCAATAAATAAAATTGACAATTTCGCAAATAAATGCGAAATTTACTATTTTAGTTAATGACAAAGAGTTCACTAAAATTAAATTCTGTCGATTGGAAATTGTTCAGGAAGCCCAAATCTATCATACCTTGACAAATCCGGGGCGTTTACTGACATCAACTTAAAAAAGGTCGAGTTGTGGTATGGTTAGGGAATTCAGAATGCCGTTTTTGCTTTTATCACTATTCGAAAAAAAAATGAAGTTGTTGTACTTCTCCCAGACTTATCGCCTCCACAAACTTCCAAAACATCACTCGTCCAAACCCAATAATAGCTAGTAGTGCCATTATCAGCACTAGACATTGCGATTAACATTTGCTTTCAAAACACACTATAAAACTGCCCACCGATAAGACCTGTTTTGCATCTCGTCCAGAACAAAAAGACGATTTATTGTAACTGCATCATGCAAGTCCACCATTTAAGTCGCACGCTGGAGGCAACGTGAGACAACCGCGTGAGCCTCTAAGCCTGTTATTGTTGACAGAGATCTTAGAAACGGATCAAGCACGCCACACGGTCCACATCAAACCGTTTTTTTTTTCACACTTGGCCTGCTTTGACGCGGTGAGCGTGTGAAACTTAATCTTCTGGTCACTCTGAAGGAGGCGGGTGTTGAAAGGGTTGACCATTCCCACACCCCGACAAAAATGACCGGCAATTTCTGGGAGGCTCCATTTGACTGCCGCTCCAATCTAGTCCGTCCCATATGTATTTTAGTCAAAAATGAGATAAACTTAACAAAAGTCTTGTTTTCACATGTTCTTTAAGCATATTGAATAAAAACTTATGTTTGTTCTAATAATTCCAAAATAAATATGACTTTCGTGCTGTCCCATATGCAAAATAAAGGCAAGTCAGTTCCTCATATAGAAATGTCTCTCAAATCGTTTGAGTGAATGCAGAATTGTTTAAAATTTACAGAGTATGTCTTTCAGAATAAGTAAAGCTAAAAAATATTATTATCTGTTAATTTCTGAAGAAATATTTCAATATTAAAAACGTAAAATCTAAAGCTTTTGTGCTTTTTTTCTTGTGTAAGGGAAAACCACGGATAGAAAAAAATAAAATCATGCCGTTATGGCTAATACATACACCACACCATACAATTAGTTCTATTTTGTCTTCAATGAATAGGCTTGATCCTGGTTTTGGAAGAGATCCCACCTCCGGCAAGCGGAGTTTTTGAAATTAATTTCATGGGTTTAGCAGCTGAGATTTGCAGTCACATGTAATTTGCCTCTGTATTATTTGAACAGTTTCTGGTGTCGTAGCTGGTCATATTTTGATATCTTGAAATTATATCAAAATCTGAAATAAACAATTTTTTATCTTTTGGTGATCAATTACTTGGAAAACTACCAAAACGAACCTGGAAATGACAGTTGGACCAGGTTGAACCTCTGGTGTAAATGTTCAAGCCTACCTTGATATCATGACTGACCAGCCTTTATTTATGGACAAATAAAGTCAAGTCGGTCCTTTGTTGAAAATTCCAAAAATTTACCTTCAAATTTTTAGTTTTTTATATCAAATTTATGATAGTGGGGTTTATTAGACTGATATTGAAATAACTATATGAAAAATTGTATAGAAATTGTTGATTTAGAATGAGAAAAATTGTGAAACTTTTTTTGGGCTTCTAACAGCTTTATCTCAGCACTCGCTATTTACATATGGGACGGACTAGATTGGAGCGGCAGTTGAGGGGGTGGAACATTTGATAAGGTTGTAGAATTAAAAAAAAAAACAAAAATGGAAAATTTGGCTTAAAAAAAACTTTATATTTTTTATTATTTGATGTATAACTCTTTAAAAAAAACAAAAATTGTGTTAAAAAACATTTTCGATATAAATTCAATAACTAATTACCGTTTAAATCCTTTCCAAAGCTCCAGAAAGGTGAAGATTAGTAGCCCTGGTTTGATTAGTTGTCAAGCCTGCTGCGGCGTAGACTCTCCTACAACTCTTGTCAATGAATGGGACGACTAGCAACGCGTTGTCGGTTAAGTTAACCCTTAGTACTGCAATTTCAATAAAACAAAAAAATCGAAAATTATGAAATCTTGTTTTAAATTTTTGTTTTAAAAAATAACTTCAAATTTCGGAGAAATTAAAACAAAAACTGCGAAGTCAAAACATCATTTTTTTTAGAAATGGTCATCAAGGGGTTAACCTGGAGACTGTCTGTCTACATAGCTGCGTATACGGTGTGGCTTAGCGTGGCATGCGGCATGTGGCACAGTGACCATGGACCACCCCACAACCACGGCCGGCCGGCTCTGTGATTTGTGGTCTATGGGATATGTATATCATGCTTGAAACTTGCTTGTCCAATTAATTACCTTGTAATCGAGTGTGGTTGAAACGTGTGAGCGGTAAATTGTACGCTTTGTGGGAAACCGAGCCTCATTATAAATCATCTAAACATATATATTTTCAAACAAAACACTCAAAAACAAAAACATACTAACCCTTGTTTTTATTTGTCTTCTTTCAGGTATTTAACCAAAACCTTAAGGTTGGACGGCACGACAACCGAGCAAACACAACAAAGGTAAAGCTCAAGTTCGTAAAACCACAACGAGGAAAAAGGTTGATGATGAGCATCGACCGCTACCACCCGGGTCAAAAGTTTGCGCAATCGGTTCCATGCTGAATGATTTACAACAGGGGTTGCGAACAACACACAGCAAGCTTTGAAAAGGTTGTTTCGTGAGTTGAGTTTCTTTGTCGCGTGTTAGGTCAAGTTGGTGAATCCTCCTGCCTGTCTGAAATGGCGCGGAAAATTATTCCCTTAAGGTTTAAGTTTAACCTTTGTTCAAATTGATAGCTTTTATGCGATTCTACTTTCAAAGAAAGAGAAGTTATAATAGGGCACATTTTCTTTTCATTCAAAACTCAATTATATTTTAAATAGTTTGAGTATTTATGTAATAATTCAGAAAAATGTTTAGAATAATTAAATAAGCCGTCCCGTTTTTGTGAACATAAGAAGATTTTTAAAATATATCTTATAAAGAAATGCTTAAAGTTTGTGTGAGAATCCATCCATATGTGTACTTCAGTGCAACTGATTACAATTTTTTTATGAATTACTTGAATTCATGGATCAATTCCTAATTTTGATTCATATTCTGCAATACATTGAACTAGGTTGTAAATTGATCAAATCATCGTCGATAATTTTAGCATCTAACGAAAACGCTACCGTTATCTTTATTTCAATAATTGTATCAACGATAACGGACGATAACTCATTTTTTTTAAATGTTTCTAAAATTGACTTAATCTAACCATATCATGTAAAATTTTCAAAATATTCACTAAGAATATTTATTTTTTTGATAACATAATAAGGCCGTTGTAAATATTTTTTGAAGTTTATGTCGCTCGACTCTGACCAAAGTCGAGGGGGGGGGGGATGGGGAGAAGGGGAAATAAAAAAGGATAAAAATTGAAATTACGAGCCATGGTTTCAACATTTTAATGCAAAAAGTGTTTTAAAATGCATTATACACCAAATTTATTTTTTTGCGAAAAATATTTTTTTTTGCGATGCTGTACATTGTAATTTTATTAAAATGCAAAACATTTTTAAACAAGCCCAAACATGCTAAATATGATTATCAATGCAGAAAATGCATTTTAGATTGTTTTCAGTTGATAAGACTTCTATTTTCATGGAAATTTTTAAGCTTTTTGGAACATTATTTTTTTTGTCCCCTGATTTTTCAGACCAATTTTGAAGGGGGGTCGACATAAACTGTGAAAAACATTTGCAACGGCCTAAGTTTCAAAGTATAAATACCAAAAAAAAAAATACAATTTTAAAACATTAGTATTTTTAAACTAAAGTTTTAATAATTTGCAACCAAGCGAAATTTATATGCATTTAAATTTTATAGTCGTTTTTTGTGTAAAATACTAAAATTTTAATAAAAATTACTAAAATTATCATAATTTGCAATATTGGTATCAAACAAAACGAAATTTTGTATGCATTTCCATTTTATTAGAAGTTATTATTTGCAAAATACTAAAATTTTCTCAACATGCCGTGTATTTGAATACTAATTTTTTATAATTTGCAATATAGAAAGCTAATTTTCGTTTGTATTTTCATTTTTTTAGAGTTTTCTCGCAAAATTCTCAAATTATAAAAAAAGCACTCATATCTTCATAATTCTCAATAAGGATATCAAACGAAGCGAAATTTTGTATTTATTTTCACTTTTTTAGAAATATTCGCCTTATGGGTATCAAACGAAGCGAAATTTTTTATGCAAAGCGTAAAATACCACATACTTCTAAAAATATTAAAATTTTCATGATTTGCAATATTGGTAGCAAACGAAAAAAAATTATTCATTTTCACTTTATTAAGTATTTTTTTATAACATGTTTAAATGTTCAAACAGTATTTAATTTTTGCGAAAATACTTCAATTTTCATAATTCTCAATAAGGATATCAAACGAATCGAAATTTTATATGCATTTTGGGTTTATTAGAGTTTTTCTAACAACCCAAAATTTTCACTAAAAAATGCCGTTTTATTTTGAAAATACTCAAATTCTTATAATTCGCAATATGGGTATCAAAAGAAGCGACATTTTTATGGGAACCGTAAAATACCCTTTTTTCTAAAATACTCTAGTTTTAAATAAGCAATATGGGTATCAAACGAAGCGATTTTTAAAATACATTTTCGCTTTATTTAAAATGTCTACAGTTTATTTTTAAGGACCTTGAAAGACAATAGCTTATAAGTCCTTAAAAAAACTCTAGATTTTTTTTTGAAACATATTTAAATTTTCATAAAATATTGTGTTTTTGTGAAAATACTCATTTTTCATAATTCGCAATATGGGTATCAAACGAAGCGTAATTGAGAATGCATTTTAACTTAATCAATGTTTTTTTTGCAATATACTCAAAAAATCATGGGACACAAAAAAGATATTGCTAAAAATTAAATTTTTATCGAAAAAACTTTCACAATCTATTCTACACTATATTCAGGATACATTAAATGACGTTTGTTTGTATTTTTAAATCAATCAAAAAACCTTATGGTTTTAACTACACGTCAAAAAAACGCTAAATTTCAGGAAAAAAAATGATTTGAAACTTTAAAACCATAATCAAAATTTGTACGTAATTTCAATTATTTTCAAAATTCAATTTGAACAAAAAAAATAAAAGACAGTTTCGAAAGGCTGGAAAGTTTCGTACAATTTTAGGATCATACAACTGGTTGCCAATATGCGGCTATAAGCCTATTTGACTTAATTTTTTCAACTGAAAATTTTGGTCTTATTCATAATGGCATAATGGCTTAATAAATATCCAGAAGCAAAAAAATGATAAAATGTCTTTTAAAATGATATAAAATGATGATGTTCAGAACAAAGATTGTAGATTCCAACAAAATTATCAAAACTAACAGCATCACAATGTCATCTCCATCAATCCAATTTGAAAGCCCTCAAATTGCACCTTTCAAAGTTCCTGCAAATCCCGGTGACTCAATTGTCCCCTCGCTGAAGCCGTCAAGTTGCACCCCGCAGACCTTCATCGTCGTTGCTAACCTTGGCATATCTCTTCCCTTCCATAATCCACTTGAGAATCCCCAACGGTAGTATCCCACCACGCTTCATTCTAAACACACAACAGTGGTAGAGGGAGGTAAAAGTCTCAAGTGCCTCCCCCTAAACTCACCATTTTGCACGATCAAGACTGTCGAAGACAGAAGTTATATTTGGCTTTGGCCTTGTGTCATCATTTTACAATTTCTTCATTTTTTTTATTTCGGCTCGAGAACAACTTTTTTTGGGAATTGCTGGAAGCACGTGCTGAAAAATTTACCATTATCCACAGGGCGCTGGGGGTGCGACGTCATTTGTGAATGACTCTCGTCCCAAAAGTTTGAGCACAAAAGCCCGCGAGGAAAAGGTGTCCCCGTTTTTTTTTTTTGCGGTACGATTGAGCTGTGCTTAAATCTGTCATCCCTTAAACAAGTGTAAACCCTCCGGGGGCAGTTCAGCTTGAAGTTGGCGTAAAGTTTTTCGGCCAACAGTCGAAATTAGAATTAAGGTGGGGAGAGTTCTTGACATCTCTATTGCTTAAAAATTTCAAGAGAGATTCAAATCATAACTTAAAAAAAAACATTTTCAAATGCTTCAAAACTGAATACCAAAGATTCAAAAAAAAATCAAACTCACCCCAACTAACGGTCCCGCAAAACTTTTCGACAGCTTTTCGCCCTAATCAAAGAAATGATTTGGGTGTTGGTGGGAAAATCGCGCCCAAATCGTAGTAGGCGGCAACGGACTCTTAGGGTGTAGGGTTGCGAATGTCGGCCACTTACGCGGGGGTGTTCAATTCTCGTGATTGATTGCAGTCGAATTGGGCGAAAAGTTTTCCAATTTCTCAGATTGAGTGCCTCGCAATCTGGGGAAATTTGTTCTTTTACAACTTCGGACTCTGCGCGACTGGCAAGATGAGTGAACTGCTGGATGGATAATTGTACCCATTTAAGGCATATCGTTTTGTCGATTTGGGGGAGACGAAAATGAAATTCTCGTTTGTCAGCTGTTGATGGTAGCAGGCATCGTTTGTAGTTGGCTGTCATGATATCGAAACAGATGCCAAATTGAATGATGATTATGGGTTGTTGAATTTTCCGGTGGGAACTTTGCACTCATCTCCCCATGCCTTATAGCAAGCCTGCCCAACCTTATTGGCTCAATTTTCAAATTTTGACTATACTTTGAATTTTCTGAATATTTTATTTAATCCTGAAAATTTCGAAAACCAGACATGAAACCACTTTTTTTAATTCCTTCGGAAAATAGTTATATATCTTAAGTATTCATAACTTGAGATAAAAAAAGGAGAAAAGGGGAAATTTTAGTTTGGATGAAAAACAGAGTGGTTCACGATTTGGGTTATAACTTTCTCGAAATATTTCTGGGATTTTTTTCTCTTTTCAAAAATTGTCGTCGAGACACCATAATTTTATCTCAGCATCATAAACTCTAAAATTCAGATAAATGTTTCAGAAACAAAAGTGATGTTCTCACTTTCAGAACTCTTAAAAACAAATATTTTATTTGTGCAAATTCAATTTAAAATTTCAAATATCTCGAAATTATTTCAATATTTTTTCAGTTTTAAATTAAAAAAGGCACAAGCCAATGTTTAATTTCAGGAGTATTTTTCTTTAATCTCGAGATATTTTCATTTGGAAGTGTCGAATTTTCAAGGGAAAAGTGAAAAGGATCACCCTAATGAAATTCAACTAAATGTTTTTCCATGTAATGTCGCCCGCTGAATCTGAATATGCCTACAGAATTAGGTCTCAAAATTAAGCTTAAATTTGTGATATTATTGTTTACAGTGATAAAGCTTATATTTCTGAATACAATGACTCTTTTTACGACCGCAAAGGATTTGAAATTGTTTTTAATCAATTTAAGAAAATTAACTTTTCTTGACAGAAAAGTTCCTACTTGACAGCTCGTTCCAAGGGGACCATAAAAAAATGTTGTCTTGTCAATCTTTTTTTTTTGCATTAAAGTGAAAAAAAAATATCAGAAATGGTTTTTAACCGTGTTTTTACCGGTGTACATATTGAAATAAAGCTTTAACATTGAAACCCAAAATATGACCAAAAATGTATACACCACACATATAAATTTGTAGGCTTATTTTTGATAACCAAATGCAAACAGTGATTGTATTCCGCTTACTCCGATGGACATTGCCATAAGGTGTGAGAGGGACACACTCAATGTTTACATTTGTTTATAGGGCCTGATTTAAAAAATGTCCAGATTTGTTCAGTTTTCGATTCTGAGTCGATAGTTATACACAGAAAAAAATGTTAATTTACTCGACATGGAAAAAATTAATCACATGTAAACTCAGTTGATGTAAACTTGAGATTTGACGTAAACGGCTGAATCACACGTAAAATCATGTTTTTACGTATAATTTGTTGCAAATTTACATCAAATTGCGTTTAAATGTAAATGTTTTATGCAAAAGTGTTACATCATAAATGATGTAACATTAGGAAATATTTTTTTGTGTGTATGTAAAGGTAAATCTACGTTTTTTTTAAAAAAAGGTAATTTTTTGAGCAGAGTTTATTTTAGTCTGTAAGGCAAATCCGCTCTACACACAAAAAAAATATTTTCGAATATTACATCATTTATTATGTAACACTTTTGCACGTCATTAAGCATTTACATTTAAATGCAATTTGATGTAAATTTGCAACAAATTATACGTAAAAACATGATTTTACGTGTGATTCAGCCGTTTACGTTGAATCTCAAGTTTACATCAACTGAGTTTACATGTGATTCATTTTTTCCGTGTCGAGTAAATTCACATGTTTTTTGTTTACAGAAACCGATTTTTGAATATTAAAAAAAATGTACGATCAGCTGCCAAATTTGTATGAAGATTTAAAATATGTATGGCAGAACATATTAACAAATCTAAATTTGTATGGTTTAGATCTTTTTTTAAACAAACTACAGATTTGTTGATATTTTTCGACACCCTCCGAAAACGTCAAAACATACAAATTTGTTACCGAATCTTTTCCGGAAAACGATCCGGCAGCAACCTTGTACTAGTTTGACGTTTGCGGAGGGGCCAAAAAGTTAGGTTATGTCTCGGCTTGCAAAAAACTTTTTTTTTCGTTTGTTTTTAATCGTTTTAACCAAATGTTGTTTTGTTTTACATGATTCAGATTTGATGATTGACTATCATTCCACTAATACTATATCTAAGTTGTCTTTTCTCTGCAATGTTTCTATTTTGTAATTTAAAACCGATTTGAAACACACATTTAAAAAATACAAACATTCATTCGTTCATCATTCAAAACACATGTTCCCGCATTGGCAGCACGTCAGGCGATAATTTGTGTTTATTTATAAAAAGCACAAACTCACACACAAATGCATTCATTCTACTACTAGCAGCAGCAGATTTAGTAAGAGTTGTGTACTTTACCCTTCCGGCAAGTGCTGCGACGGGTATGACGGGCTATGGAAAGCGCGGTACAAATATTAAACTGCACACAGCTGGAATTATTTTTAATTATTAATTGCTGGCGCTGCAGCAGCGGCCAACCCAAACACACATTTGTGACGCGGTGTTTTTTTAGATGGTCACCATTTAATTTAGAGAATAAAATTTGAATTTTCCGGCTAAATTTTAATCTGTTAAAGATTCGATCAAATTTCAAATTTCAAAATTTCTGAAATGTCTGTTTGTCTGTGGTCTGTTTCCATGTTGACGCTCCGTACTCAAACTGCAAATGAATGTAAACCCTCTCGGTCTGCAGCTAATTAGCGTATTTTTAAGTTACACTAATGGGTGGGATTGTATTTCAAAGACCATGCGTCACCTCGAAGAGAAGAACCATGCTGCTCCACCATCTACCTTTCTTTGTGAAACTGTACAAATTCGATTGCATCCGGATAAGTAAACGAAAGTCAACGCATGACTTCCCCTAAAAGGCCTGGAGATTATCGATTTTGAGATGGCCTGTTAAGTAATTTTCTACCCCCTCTGCAGTGTGGTTTATGGGCAAATTTCCCTTCTGCAATTGCTGTTCCATATTTACTGTTTATACCGATGCACTGATTCTGTCACATACACATGCCCTCCTCAACGGAGATTCACTTATGGCCAAACGCCCGATTGGAAAGTACATAAATAAGTACTACCTTTGGAACAAACCGACCGCCACATATGGGCTCATGATGATGTTGATGGTGATGGAGAGTATAAAGCGAGAGCAGCGACCCAGATAACCCCGTAACAAGATTACTTTGCATATAATAACAGTCAAAGCCCGCCAACCTCCACATGACAGAGAAGCAAAAAAAAAAACACCACAATTTTGTGAAATATGAGGGAACTTTTCCCTCTGGACACACAAAAGGGCTGTCATGATAATGACAATAAAACAACATGTTCCGGACATGAGCAAACGGTCTCGGTGTAGGAGGGAGCCCCATCAGCGGGAGCATCGGGTCGGAACTCCGGTGACGGAAAAAAAATCCGGGAAGTAGACCACAGAATAAGCCGTTTTTATTAGTTTGAGGCGTCCCGGACGGGAGATCTACTTTCGCTCTATGTTATTACCATCCAGAGCGTCAGACCTCTTCCTACGTGGCATGCTGGCCGGAAGCTGGTCCGACGTGACATGACACGTGTCTGATAGAGTACGAGGAATCAGCTAGACGCAACTTTGTAATCGATCTCCGCTGCTATTATTTGCTCTATTATGTTATATTAACCTGTCTGTGGTCTGATGCCAGGCCACGCTTGGTTCACTGAACATCTAATCAACTGACGTGTGTGTGTGTGTACCAGGGATGGGAGGATGTATGAATATTAAATATTTCTCGTTCCACTTTTTACGCTGCGTTTACCTGAGCACGGTGTCACCGTTTTTCAATAATGCGTAGTTTGAGCGTAGGAAAAAGTGACCTTATTGTGGTGCTATAAAAATAGAATAAGGGGAAATCAGTCTAAACAGGAAAAAGTGTGTCTATAAAATCAATAAATAAAAGTAAGCGAATTATTTTTTTTTCATATTTGTAACAACAAACTAAATTAAATAAAAACAGGAAAGAAAAATTCGATATTAATATAAACCAAAGATTTTAAAAGAAAATTACTTATTCAAATGGTTGATAAAGTCCAGAATTGGTTATGTGGAGCATCGATTATCTGAAGTTTTGATTATCCGAAGTTCCAGTTCGATTACACAGCAAAAAAGCCGATGGTGAAATCGCATGCAAAATCTTGCAATTTTACACAGATTTTATTTACTGTGTATCCGAAGGTTTGTGTGGGATTGTTCGGATGCTCGAATAATGAACCAAACCAAAATTGTTTGCATTATTTTTCTAACTTTAAACATTATATTCGAAAAAAATAAATAAATTATTAAGAGCATCATAAAAGAGGTTAACCCACCAAAATTACATCTTCCAATTTTACACAATTTTTTACTGTGTGATTTGTTTATCCATAGTTAATTAATTAAAATAATCTATCGGTACGGTGTTTTTTTTTTTTCATAGTAATGGAGACGCTTGGCACTAAGGCCGTTGCAAATATTTTTTGAAGTTTATGTCCCAAAGTCGAGGGGGGAGAGGGCAAAAAAATAAAAAAGTTTAAACATTGAATTTACGAGCCATGGTTTCTACATTTGAATGAACTAAGTGTTTCAAAATGCATTTTACACCTGCCCAGTTGTTTTGCAATTATTAGTTTCCAAAATGTCCAAGTATTGGCGAAAATTATTTTTTTTTTTGCAAAAAAAAAAAGTTTTTGCGGTGCTGTACATTGGAATTTTGAAAAAATTCAAAGTGCTTTTAATCCAGCAAACATGCCAAATATGATTATAAATGCAGAAAAATGCGCTTTCGATTGTTTTAAGTTGATTTGACTTCTATTTTCATTAAAATTTTAAAGATTTTTGAAAAAAAATATTTTTGCCCCCTGATTTTTCGGATCAGGGGGGCTAGGGGGCGACATAAACTTTGAAAAATATTTGCAACGGCCTAAATAAAAATTTAAAAAATGATTAAAAAATATTTTTTTGGAAGTTTACGCTAAACAAAGATGATAAACACTGATAAAAATTCCTTTTTCACGAAAATTCAATCAATCAACAAAATAATTGACAAAAAATTGTTGGAAACTTACTAGTTTCTCAAACATATTTTTTTTGCATAGGTGTTTTTTTTTTCATACTGTATTTTGGAAATTTGAAAACTTAATATGTAGTTTCTTAAACATATTTTTTTAATGGGTGCTTTTTCTTCATATTGGATTTTTCAATATAAAAAAATATCATTCTTCAAAACCTAAATTATCATGAAATATGTCCATTTAAAAAATTGGTCTTAAGTGATCACTAATCTAAATATTACAAAAAACCATGTTTGGAAAAGTACCAATTTTTCAAAAATATGTTTCGCATGGGTGTTTTTCTTCATTCAGTATTTTTAAATTATAAAAAGAATTTTTAGAAAATAATAATACTTGAAAATTCCTATATCAAGAAATCAGTGCATTAAAAAAAAATGTCTTTATTGATCACTAATCTAAAATGACTAACAATAAATATTCAAGATTGTTTTTCCCTAAAGTCATCATTTTTTTAAATTATATCTCTAGTACTGGATTGTGTTACATCATAAATTCTAGCGCAAAAGATACCTTTTTTAATTCCCAAAATCAATTCGAAAAAAAACAATACTCGTACCCATAAATTAAAAAAATTCAAAGCCATCAACACGAACAAGTTACAGATTTTGTAAAACGCACATTCTCATTTTGTATGACCAAAATTATTGCTCCATAATATCGAAAAACGAACGACTTCTTTTGACATTGGAATTTTATGGACAAAGCTTCTTAATACAAAGAAAAGTACTTTTGCAAATACGTACAGAATTACTCAAGACGTTCAAAAATAAAAAATAAACTTAAAAAAGTGTTTTTAAGTTTTGCTGAAGTACTTTTTTACTGAAATGTTGATAGAATTTAAAACAACAAAACATACTCCCATCGAAAAAAAAGAAACCTGTGGGACGAGAAGTCAATTCCGAAATTAACAATAATAAACAAAAGCTTTAAAAATCAAAAGAAAAAAAAAACAGATGAATTTGCTTGAAAAATGTTTCTGATTATATTATCATCAATAATAAAAGATATTTTCTCAAATTTCATTAATTGTTCAATCTAAAAATAAAAATCTAGAAAAATAATATTGAAATGAGAGAATACCAAATGCACGTGCTTTTTAAAACAGCTCTCTTCTAAATGTGTTATTCTTTAACGTCTAACCACTAATTTGATAATTCGGAGAAATACACTCATCTTCGGTGCAATTGCCCCGGTACAGGTATGTTTAATGAGATGTTTTTTTTTCCTAAAATATGTAAAGTTTTGGTGTACTTGATCACAATAGTTTTTTTTATTTCTCAATTTTTTTTTGTTCATTCCGGTTGACAGCTCACTATCTAATCCGATCTAGAAAAAAAAAGAAATAAAAAACATACCTAACAAAGCACAATTATGAGTTATTACGTTCCATTTCCGGTCATACCAAGTTCTCTTTCTGGTACACATTTATGCGCACGTGTACATCATGCAAATTCAGTCCCAACCCGACACACACACACACAAAGAAATCACAACCCAGGTCGAGGTTTGCCCATGGCACACACATGGCTGGATGAGCATAGACCAGAAAGTTGCCTGTTTTAATTAACGATTGTTAGTGCATGCTGCTCGATGTGGAACTATCTGGGCGTTTTCGATCGATCCGAGCAAGCCACGAGGAAGAAATTGCGAAATTGTTCATCAGAATGGACGAGGTTGGACCACAATGGCACATTGGCAAACATTTGTAGCATTAGCTGATTGAGATGGAAAAATTAACACTTTCGCTAAAAATAGCGGAACTTTCATCAATCTGCGTCTCATTTTAAACCTCACTCGCCACAATAACTCAATTGTGTATCAACACGTTGCGATCTGTGCGCGGCACAATAAAGCCATTTCCCGCAAAGTATCTCAGTTATTTCTGGCGTGCAGAATATCACATCGCCGTAGGCGTTGATCGCCGCCAACACGATGACAACGCTCCGATGCTGTCAACACGCCACGACGGCCAAGTCAGATACCAGAGAAATACCTCTTCATTAGCTGTCTGACCTGGCTGATTTATACCGGCCCCAGTTTCGCCTGCCTGGATCCTGGCTTTATTAATACAAATGTCTACGCGAAAACGGAACTAATGTCATCTGTCATCGACCTTATAAAGAGAGAGAGATTCTATTTCATTTGGGGCAATTTCGAACCTAGTGACAACAGAGTAACTGTCATTCAAAAAGTCGGAATCAGGAAAAGTTAGACAATTACACAGCAGCCAGGCTTCCTTTCCGGAAATGTCAGCGCCATAAAGTGCCATCCCTGAGCGCCATCTGCCTCAGTTTTGTGACCGTTTGAGCGCAGTAGGCGTCATTTCGATACACTTTTACGACCAGTCGTTTCCCAGTGATGCTGCAGTAGCTTCTGCATCCTTTTTTGCTGTTGTTTTCTTCAATCAAAAAAGACTTTATTTTTCGTAGGAATTTTCAAGTTCAATTTTTAAGTAGATTTTGTTGGCAAATTCATCAAAAGAAAAATTATTCTGTTTCTTTTTATTCTGTTTCTTTTTTTTTTGCCAGTTACAGTTGGCCTCATAAAAAAGTCATAAATTTCGCGGGAAAAATGGCAACCTAGAAGATGGGTGGGTACCTTCTGTGATATTTGTCCTGGCCATTTACGAGGGCAACAATGTTTTATTGTGCATGATTAGGGTACATCATCATCATTGCCAGGTCTCTGGAAATTTGATAAATTCTCTTTTTTTTCAAAATAATTATTTAGTATAGTATCTTTACAAAGCAATATAATTCGTTTAATATGTTTAATATGTCCAAACTTGACAAAAATACAAAATTTTTGCAGAGAACTATCTTCGCACGCAACTTGTCTCTGTTCGAATTAACTTCCGGCGAAGAAATAAAAATAAGCCCAAATAGAGAAAGGTCACGAAGGGATTATATATCTTAATTTTAACCGGGTCGGGCGCGTCAAAACTTTGACCATATTTATTTGCCGTTCCGGGAAGGACCATAGAAAGCAATTGGGCGTCGCCGGGTTGCCAGAATTTCTTCCAAGGGTTGGAATTTTTGTTGGAGGATGGTGGGGTTAATGATCATTGACATTTATGGTATATTTTCTAGTAGAAGTTTTATAGTATGAATGACAGTCGGAAGAATGAACATGTATTCTTCTTAACTGGCTGCCATCTTGGATATTTTTAGATAACTCTTGAGCAGAAAATGACAAATTTTGATTCGAATACCTGAAGTTCTTTGGCTGATTGTACTTCGGATAATCAGATTTCATATAATTGTTGTTAAGGAATATTAAGAAAAACATCATGAACTTACACTTTACGATGCATTTCTCCCCGAGAAAAATGGTGGAAAATTCCAAATTGAACAAAACGTTCACGTTACGCGCTACAAAATTATTTTGCTCCCCTTTTTCCGTGATGACCGTTGATGATGCATCTCGCAATCAAAATCAAAATTGAAAAGCATCCAGCCAACCAACCAAACATTTTCTCCACCGGTTACTCCTCCTTCTGAACCAGATCGAGGTGCGTTTCGAAGCCGGGCTCTGCTGGCACAATGTGATGTAACAAAACGCCACAAACGGTGCAATTAAAGTAAACTTAATAAGTTTAAATAGAAAAATCATCAACAATTACTGTTGATTAAAGCCGTCTGCGGGTTTTCTTCCCTCTCTCTCTCTCTTCTGATGGTTACACTACTGGCCAGTATAAACAACTCTGAGGCCCAGCAGCAGACGGCCTCAGACAACAATTGGGAACGCAGGAAAGGAGACTTTGGAGAACGAAACCAGGAAAAACAGTATCGTTGAACAAATAAACGCCACCGGCCGGGCGAAGTCTTGCCATCAGGGAAGAGTCATGCATCTTCCCCGTGATTGAGATGTGCGTTCAACGGGATGGATGACTGTTTACGGGGCAATTTGGCCAATTAAGCTGAACTGTGTGCTACTGTGTGCGAGGCATGTGCAGACTACAAAGTTTATGGAGACTTTATATAACTTGCACAACATAAACTTTTATTTTATTTCTAAATTCATTTAGAATAGCATTTTACTCTTAGAAAATTAGTTATCTTCTACTATGTTGTAAATTCCAAACAAAACCGAGACTGCCCTCACAAAGTAATTAAACAAACTGAACCAGTAAGGGAGAGTAGATACCCTCGAATTACAGCTTACTGACCAACTGAACTGGACTCATCGCCTTCCTCACGTGGTGACTGGTAGTAGAAGACTTTACTGCGGAAAAGGCACAGTTAGAAATATTCAATGTTCAATGTCATATTTTGCAATATTAATGATTCTGGAATTGCAAATTTTACAAAACAGAAGTTGAGATCAATATAAAAACTAACTTAATCCACCTATGTGGTTGGTGCCTTCTTCACTCTTTTCCAACAATGGGTGATATGTAATATGATGGATTTGGACACAAATTTGATCCAAAAAAACACACATATCACTCAAGGGCTCATAAGTGGTCAGAACTCGAGGCAGGGTTGCCAGATCTTCAATGGTGTGGACTCGTTGGAAAGGTATCTCGATAACCTAATCAACGATGGGTCGGATGATGGATCCGGACATTGTTTACATACATTTAAGTGAGATCCGGCTACAAAAAAGTACATCAATATCACTTAAGTGGTCAGAACTCGAGACAGGGTTGCCAGATCTTCAATATTTAAGACTCGTTGGAAAGGTCTTTTAATTACCTAACCAACGATGGGTCGGATGATGGATCCGGACATTGTTTACATACATTTAAGTAAGATCCGGCTACAAAAAAGTACATAAATATCACTTAAGTGGTCAGAACTCGAGACAGGGTTGCCAGATCTTCAATGTTGTGGACTCGTTGGAAACGTCTTTCGATTACCTAACCAACGATGGGTCGGATGATGGATCCGGACATTGTTTACATACATTTAAGTGAGATCCGGCTACAAAAAAGTACATAAATATCACTTAAGTGGTCATAACTCGAGACAGGGTTGCCAGATCTTCAATGTTGTAGATTCGTTGGAAAGGTCTTTCGATTACCTAACCAACGATGGGTCGGATGATGGATCCGGACATTGTTTACATACATTTAAGTGAGATCCGGCTACAAAAAAAGTACATAAATATCACTTAAGTGGTCAGAACTCGAGACAGGGTTGCCAGATCTTCAATGTTTAAGACTCGTTGGAAAGGTCTTTTAATTACCTAACAAACGAAGGGTTGGATGATCGATCCGGACATTATTTACATACATTTAAGTGAGATCCGGCTACAAAAAAGTACATAAATATCATCAGTGGTCAGAACTCGAGACAGGGTTGCCAGATCTTAAATGTTTTGGACTCGTTGGAAAGGTCTTTTAATTACCTAACCAACGATGGGTCGGATGATGGATCCGGACATCGTTTACATACATTTAAGTGAGATCCGGCTTCTAAAAAGTACATAAATATCACTTAAGTGGTCAGAACTCGAGACAGGGTTGCCAGATCTTCAATGTTGTGGACTCGTTGGAAACGTCTTTCGATTACCTAACCAACGATGGGTCGGATGATGGATCCGGACATTGTTTACATACATTTAAGTGAGATCCGGCTACAAAAAAGTACATAAATATCACTTAAGTGGTCATAACTCGAGACAGGGTTGCCAGATCTTCAATGTTGTAGATTCGTTGGAAAGGTCTTTCGATTACCTAACCAACGATGGGTCGGATGATGGATCCGGACATTGTTTACATACATTTAAGTGAGATCCGGCTACAAAAAAAGTACATAAATATCACTTAAGTGGTCAGAACTCGAGACAGGGTTGCCAGATCTTCAATGTTTAAGACTCGTTGGAAAGGTCTTTTAATTACCTAACAAACGAAGGGTTGGATGATGGATCCGGACATTATTTACATACATTTAAGTGAGATCCGGCTACAAAAAAGTACATAAATATCATCAGTGGTCAGAACTCGAGACAGGGTTGCCAGATCTTAAATGTTTTGGACTCGTTGGAAAGGTCTTTTAATTACCTAACCAACGATGGGTCGGATGATGGATCCGGACATCGTTTACATACATTTAAGTGAGATCCGGCTTCTAAAAAGTACATAAATATCACTTAAGTGGTCAGAACTCGAGACAGGGTTGCCAGATCTTCAATGTTTAAGACTCGTTGGAAAAGTCTTTTAATTACCTAACCAACGATGGGTCGGATGATGGATCCGGACATTGTTTACATACATTTAAGTGAGATCCGGCTACAAAAAAGTACATCAATATCACTTAAGTGGTCAGAACTCGAGACAGGGTTGCCAGATCTTCAATATTTAAGACTCGTTGGAAAGGTCTTTTAATTACCTAACCAACGATGGGTCGGATGATGGATCCGGACATTGTTTACATACATTTAAGTAAGATCCGGCTACAAAAAAGTACATAAATATCACTTAAGTGGTCAGAACTCGAGACAGGGTTGCCAGATCTTCAATGTTGTGGACTCGTTGGAAACGTCTTTCGATTACCTAACCAACGATGGGTCGGATGATGGATCCGGACATTGTTTACATACATTTAAGTGAGATCCGGCTACAAAAAAGTACATAAATATCACTTAAGTGGTCATAACTCGAGACAGGGTTGCCAGATCTTCAATGTTGTAGATTCGTTGGAAAGGTCTTTCGATTACCTAACCAACGATGGGTCGGATGATGGATCCGGACATTGTTTACATACATTTAAGTGAGATCCGGCTACAAAAAAAGTACATAAATATCACTTAAGTGGTCAGAACTCGAGACAGGGTTGCCAGATCTTCAATGTTTAAGACTCGTTGGAAAGGTCTTTTAATTACCTAACAAAAAATGGGTTGGATGATGGATCCGGACATTATTTACATACATTTAAGTGAGATCCGGCTACAAAAAAGTACATAAATATCATCAGTGGTCAGAACTCGAGACAGGGTTGCCAGATCTTAAATGTTTTGGACTCGTTGGAAAGGTCTTTTAATTACCTAACCAACGATGGGTCGGATGATGGATCCGGACATCGTTTACATACATTTAAGTGAGATCCGGCTTCTAAAAAGTACATAAATATCACTTAAGTGGTCAGAACTCGAGACAGGGTTGCCAGATCTTCAATGTTGTGGACTCGTTGGAAAGGTCTCTCGATTACCTAATCAACGATGGGTCGGATGATGGATCCGGACATTGTTTACATACATTTAAATGAGATCCGGCTACAAAAAAAGTACATAAATATCACTTAAGTGGTTATAACTCGAGACAGGGTTGCCAGATCTTCAATGTTGTAGATTCGTTGGAAAGTTCTTTTGATTACCTAACCAACGATGGGTCGGATGATGGATCCGGACATTGTTTACATACATTTAAATGAGATCCGGCTACAAAAAAGTACATAAATATCACTTAAGTGATTATAACTCGAGACAGGGTTGCCAGATCTTCAATGTTGTGGACTCGTTGGAAAGGTCTTTCAATTACCTAAATAACGATGTATAACATGATGATGTTTGGTTCAGTTTACTGCCATTTATTCATCTTCCGAAAATATGCGAAAACACATTTTTATACATAACTTTTGAACTACTAATCGAAACTTCAAACAATTCAATAGCACCGTATGGGACCCTAAACCAAGTCGAATGCGACTGGTTTGGTCAAAATCGGTTCAGCCAGTGCTGAGAAAACTGAGTGACATTATTGGTCACATACACACACACACATACACACACACATACCCACACACATACACACACACATACCCACACACATACACACACACATACACACAGACATTTGTTCAGTTTTCGATTCTGAGTCGATATGTATACATCAAGGTGGGTTTTCGAGCTTTTAATAAAAAGTTCAATTTTAGAGCAGGATTAAGGCCTTACCTCAGTGAGGAAGGCAAAAATGCTATTTTTTGAAGTTTATGTCCCTCGACTCTGGTCGGGGCCAAGGGGGGGGGGGGGGTGGAGGGGGGCTGGGCAAAAAAATAAAAAAATATGAAAATTTAAATAACAAGCCATGGTCTCAACATTTGAATGAAAAAAGTGTTTTGAAATGCATTTTACACCTGCCCAGTTGTTTTACAAACATTAGTTTTCAAAATATCCAAGTATTAAAAAGATTTATTTTTTCGCCAAAAAAAAACTTTGTGGTGCTGGATATTGGAATTCCACAAAAATAGAAAATATTTTTTATCGATTTCAGACATGCTAAATATGATTTTAAACACAGGAAAATGTATTTCTAATTGTTTTCAGTTGAATAGACTTCTGTTTCCTTTAAAATTTAAAAGTTTTTTGAAAAAATATTTTTTTGCCCCCTGATTTTTCGAACCGGTGGAGGGGCGACATAAACTTTGAAAAATATTTGCAACGGCCTAATTTAAAAATATATATATTAAGGCCGTTGGATATATTTGAGAGCAGCAAAAAACTAAAACATTATAGAATTTTAAATTACAAGCCATGGTTGCAACGTTTGAATTAAAAAAGTTTTTGAAATGCGTTTTACACCAGTACAGTTGTTATACAGTCATATGTTTACAAAAAAAAATATAAAAAAATGTGCATTCCAAATTTTTCGGCTGATTAGACATTTCCAATAAAAAAAATATGGATGTTTGCAATCATTAGTATTCAAAAGTTCTCAGTTAAAAAAAATATATTTATTTTTTCAGAAAAAAATCTTTTTCCAGAGCAAAAATTAAAAAAAAACCAAAAGTATTTTTTTTTGAATAACTAAAACATGTTAAAAAATTATTGAAAATTAAAAATGAATGCAGGGGAATGCATTTTAAATAGTTTTCAGCTAATTTCATTATCATTTTTAATTTCTTTTTCTTTTTTTAATTTTTCTTTTCCCCTGATTTTTGGACCAAATTTAAAAAAAAAACACAAAAACTTTGAAAAATATTTGCAACGACCTACCTGGAAATTGTTAAAAAAAGGCACTGTTCTACACACATTTATTAGAATTGTTTTTAAAACCCTATTTAAATATGTAATAAATAAAATGTTAGAAAACATACAACAAATAGATTTAGGCCCGAGTTGACATCTTGTATTTATTGGACAAGCTTTCGATATAATTTTAAAATTGAATTGAATTTGGACTTGACATTTTTTTAATGCTGTATGGATTTTTTGTTATTTCCAAACTATTTTTTTCTTAATTTCGTATATTTGCAATTTTTCAAAACTATAACCACACTAATGCTATTTTTTATTTCCCTTGTTAAGGAGGTAATTTGAAGCAACTTTTGTTCTTTATTTTTTAAAATTGTGTTTGTTTTTTATAGTATTTGGTTTATGCCACTACCTTTTTTATTTTTTATTTTTTCATGCTTTTACAGTCACTTTCTAATTTTTTTGCTTGTTTAACAAATTTCCTACTGATGATACAATTTTAATTAAAATTGTTAAAAAAATGCATAAGGGGATAGTTTGGAACATTATAGAAGCTACTGCATACTTATTTTGTCATGAAAAATGTTAGTGAAAAAACAAGCCAATGTTGACCCCAGAAAAAATACATTTTCAAAAACAAGTCAAGTTACAGCACAAGCGTGCACATCCTCAGAAATTTGTTCTAATTTTAGTCAGGGGCCGTCCATAAACGACGAAATTTTCAAAACGTCCATATAATTGCCCCACCTTCCTCGAGGAGCTGGGCAAGCTACTGAGTTACAATCCAGACTCAATTATCCGAAGCCTTGATTATCCGAAATTTCGATTATCCGAAAGTTTGTATGGATCTTCGGTTAATTGAATCAGGTCAAAAAAAAATCGTGTTATTTTATTTTCTTACTTTAATCGTCATATCCGAGTTCAGCGTCCACATTTTAGTCAGATTTAAGTAATTGATTGCCTATTAAATTTCAAATTTTATATTTTAAATATATGATCGCCGCCATCTTGGAGTTAAAAATTCTGAATTAATTTAGCGTAGTTTAGGGGTCATACTTAAGCTCAACAATCAAAAATAAGACAAACAGATAAGACTTTCCGAGGCCTTCGGATAATCGAGTCTGGACTGTATAAGGCAAACTTTGTAAGAACGCTTTAAAAAATAAAATTATCTTAAAACAAACTTATCAATTCTTGTAAAATTATTGAAATAAAAAAATATAATTTAGGTATTAAAATCACTTATTTATAAATATTTGTATTCCCCAAAGTAAACACTATATTTTTTATTTTATTTTTTCGCTGTGCTTATACCACACAGAAAAAAAATCATGGTAATATTACATATGGGAAGGGGAACATCTTTTATGTCAGAAAAAAGTTGTAATTTTACCTCTGGAAATGTTTAATTTTATCACTTTACTAGTGTTATGTCACTTTTTCAGTCTAAATTGAGGTAAAATTGCATCATAAAAGAGGTAATATTCAATCTTCCAAAATTACAGCTTCCAAATTTACATTATTTTTTTCTGTGCACACTACAATGTTAGTCCACAGCATGACGCGCAAAAAGAAGGGAATCCACAAACAACGATCTTATTTTCCCGCCTTCATTCATACAGCACACCTACATGTACACTCCGACGATTACGAATTTTCCGTCGACGCCGCGATTTGCTTCATTTTCTTTCCCCTTTTCCTCGCGTTTGATTGCACCTTTTCTTTCCATTCACCAATATAGCCAAGCCGGTCTGAGTCGGTGAAATTTAACCAACGAACGTTCGAACACTACAAACTATCACGGAGCCCATGTTTGGTAAATATTTATGCTTTGGAAAGGTTAGAATTTTCCGGAACCAAATCGCTGTAAAAGCGTTGTATATCGTGTCGTCACCCACACGAAAAACGATAAACATCCGATGGATGTCAAAACCGGTCAACCCACACGGTTAGTTCAGAGTAGATTTTCTGTGGAATAAGATTGATGAAAACTTTAGAACCTTTTCAAATTTGTGTAGGTGACTCTTAGTTTTTTTTTTAATTTAAACGCAAAATTTCCAAACTAGCGAACGACGCCTGTTGCGAAGCGTTCGTTCCCGATTAAACCCAAAAGCAAGCCAGCAAGGGAGTGTGTGCTCGACTGATTCGATTATTATTTATTTACATGGTTCATTTCGGTGTAAAATCGCTTGTCGGCGCGGTCTTTTTTCAGGCCCGGCAGCGTGATTTCATTTTCCCGCCATCGTCATGTTCTAGAATTTTCCACATCTCCCTCCGTCACGACTTGTTTATGTCGGGTTGGAGCGGGGAAAATCTAGGTGGAAATCCAGTTAGTTAACCACAGCGAGCAGGCCAGACTAATTGCAGTACTTGGAGAGGAGCTGTTTATCGTGTGGCGAGATGATACGAGCTGAGGGTGTTTATGGGCGATTGTATCGTCGAAATTGTTTACAACATTTAATGAAACTTGTTTTGAGAATGACGGGATTAGTATTCTTAGAATACGCTCGATTAAAGTGTTTTGAACACAGAGCAGAGTTCATTGTAACTTGAAGCTGATAAACCAACAGAATTAAAATGAATCACAATTAGTCATTTTTGTTTTGATTTTAAAAATGATGACTTTTCGACTAAAATATGCACGATGCACGGTCAACATTTAAGCCAGTTAGATTGCTAAACCATCTGTCAAAATGGATAAAAAATACCGAAAATTAGTTTTACGGTGTACAAAATGAACTTTATAACCGAAGTTCGGCATTTTTTTACGGAATTTGGTAATTTTAAGTTTACCGAGCTGTTCAGCAGACGGAAATTCGGTAAATTTAACCGAATTCGATAAAACAATCTTAATGTTTAAAACTGTTTTATTTATAAAATGATCCCGCTGATATCGAAAAAATAAAAGGCATGAGGATTAGGGTGACAATAAAAATAAATCGATATTAGGGGTACCACCTGACTCGATTCCTTATGCAAAAATAAGTAACTGTGCCAATTTTGAGCTTTGGGGTCGCTATTAATCGCAAATTCGCAAAAATGTATGAGGAAAACATCGCTTCAGAATTATGCCAGCAGGTGGCGCAAGTCTCGCCCAAAATTGTTCAACTGTGAGATTCTTGTAGGAAATTGAATTCCCTACAACTTTGTCGAAGGGTTCCAAACGATCCGACTTGATACTTATTTTTGGTGATTTTTTTAAGTAAAAAGTATTTGCTTATATACTTTCAAGTATATAAACCGATATCTTTTCATTGCGTTGCTAATAACTCATCAGGATCAATTCTGAAAAACAACAACAACTGAACCCTTAGGAAATTAAATTTCCTATAAGAATCTCACACTTGGGCAATTTCGGGCGAGTTTTTTTTCCATTTTTCCAAAACCGGGAATTCCCGAATCCCGGGATTTTTTGTATTTTGTCCCGGGAATTCCTGAAATTGGAAAAAATATAAAACTGTTGTCTGAAAATTTAAGTTTTGTTGTTGAAATAGATGAACAACGATAAAAAAATAGAAATAAAATATTAAGCATATATCCAGTGTTTTTTTAAAGGTCCTACAAGCTTTTATGTTTTCATATGTTTATAGGACCTATTCAAACAAGGTATCAGCATTAATTTGACTTATGAAGCAAATTTGTAAAAAAATACCGATCCGTAAATTGGCTTTTTTATATTTTTTGAAAGACTACGTATATTTATGATTTTAAATTTAAAAAATAACATAATTTTAAATTATTTTTAATGAAACATTTTTGTCAAATCAAGACAAATATTTCGAATGAAGACAGCTAGTTTTGTCGTTTTTTTGTATAATATTTTAATTATTTTGATTGATTTCAGTTAAACAGGAACAGAGCAAAACAATTAATACACCGATCTCAAAATGAACTGCTCTCAAATCTCCTGTACCTAATTAGACTGTAGTCCCGATTTTCCCTAGTTGGCGGTAATGACCTTAAGACAACTTGATCAATATTTTTATATACAACATGAATGTTTAAACATATCCAAAATTTGACTGGTATAAATTTATTTGTTGTCTTTTTATTTGTTATTTTAGACATTTAAAAAGAGGCTTTTCTAGTCATGACAAATAAAAAATAAAAAATATTTATTTATAAGAGACTTATTTAATTTGAATCACATTTGATTAGATACAAGATAAGAAACCATTCCTCAACAAAGAACAAAAAAAATCTTTCAAGCTATCTAAAACTGCTATCCTTGTTTAGGTTGAAATGTAGATTACTACCAATGAATAGTATTGGGCTAATGCTATGATTTTAAGCTTGAAAAACATGCAAATATAATAAAAACATAGGTTTTAATACTATTTTTAAAAAAATCCCGGGATCCCGGGAATTCCCGGGATTTCAAATATATTTTTCCCGTTTCCCAGGAAATTAAAAACCCGGGAAAAATGGACGTCCTAATAGCAACCCCTAAATCTTAACCGATTTGGCTCAAAATTGGCATAAAATATCATCACCACGTTTAAAAATCCACAAAAGAATGCAGATTTGAGCTAATACTTCTTCGGTGGAGTGCAGTAGGGTGTAACGAAAATCACTAAAAATTTACAGTCCGTGAAATAGCAAATTACAGTTCCTGTAACTACAAATTACATTTCCTGAAATTATAAGTTACAAAATGTGGGAATCTGGGAAAAAGTTAAAAAAAAATCAAACCATCCACCTTAACGACCCCCGGGTCTTTTGTGGTCTCTATTGCAAGTTTCTGCTCGAACCTAGGAGTCCGAAGGCTTGAATGGGGAGAGCACCCAAACCTCTTTCTACTCCAAGGAACCTTCCACCCCAGTGTTTGAACTGACGACCTTTGGATTGCGAGTCCAACCGCCGCCAGCGATTCCACCGGAGTAGGCTTGGTTTGGTGTGTTGTTTGTACTTATGGCATGTAGACGAGACTCCTACACCTGGAATGACTTAACGGCCTAACAACCAAGGCCGGAACCGACATTTTACTTCCTCATCCGATGGAAGGTTGCAGCAGATGGGATGGGGGGATAGCGGGAAAAAGTCATAACAACCCATTGAAACATGAACAAAATGTGAATTTCACTATTGTTTGAGTATTTCACAATCCGAAGATTCTTTGATGACCATTCGGATTACCAAGTCTGGATTGTATTAATTCTGATGTGCTCGATATTTGTATAGCTGTGTATCAAACCGCTTAATGCGTAGTAATTGAAGCCATCTTGATGCCAATACGTGTTGTTTACATCTCAGAAATGAAGGTCACACTCATCCCGATACCCAGATGAAGCTCGAAACAATCCATTTAAGCCTTCGATTTCCGATTTCCGCAAAAGACGTCACACCCCAACGCATGACGTCAACGCAAAATCTCACAAGTGCGCTCATCAAACTTTGCTCATCCCTTAAAATGACACCCAGATTTGTGCGCCACACTTTCAAATGTTCAGTTTGATGGCAAAGACGCAAACAAAAAACGTTTAACTTTTGGGGCGCTCGCTGTTTGATGTTAGTTTAGCCTATAAGCATCATTTATCTTCTTCACCAAAAAGTCTCGTTCTGGCGCGGAGCTATTTCCAGAACGGAGATGACATAAGAATTCTGCTTGCTTTAAACGAGAGCTAAATAGACAAACTCAACTGTGAAGGAGGAGAATGGGTAAAGAATGAGTTAAAAAGTGAGCTTTAGCTTGAGTGGGAAAAAGGGAAGGTGAGTACTACACTTTGTTATAGTAATACTTGGCCTCGAGCTTCCTGCACTTCTTGGCTTAGTTGAATTTCCGCTTCCGGCGGTTTCTCAAACCGCCATTCCGCGCGGGTAATGCAATATTCTTCTCTCGTCAATCTTATCGTTGACGGTTTAAGGTTGAAGTTGTTTTTCTACGGCTTGAACATGAGTGATGCTTTTCAGACGGAATATTGATTGATTACTGGATGTTTACACAGAGAAAAGTCGGTTTCCAAAACCGTGAAAAATTTGCTGAATTTTAATTTAACTTTTTGTCACTAAAACTTGATTTGCAAAAAAAAACACTATTTGTTTTTTTATTTTTTGAATTGTTTTAGGGGATATTAAATGCCAACTTTACATAAATTTTCAGCTTGTGCAAAAAATCTTTAGTGTACTTTAGTGAAATTTTGATAAAGTGCACCGTCTTCAAATTAGAGCCATTTTTAACGTAACTTTTTTGAAAACAGTCGCAGTTTTTCATTTTTTAAATTAGTGCCCATGTTTGCCCACTTTTGAAAAATAAATATTTTTGAAAAGTTAAGAAAATTCTCTATATTTTGCTGTTTTAAACTTTGTTGATACGACCTTCAGTTGCTGAGATATTGCCATGCAAAGGTTTAAAAACAGGAAAATTGATGTTTTCTAAGTCTCACCCAAACAACCCACCATTTTCGAGTGTCGATATCTCAGCAACTATAGGTCCGATTTACAATGTTAAAACATGAAACATTCGTAAAATTTTCTGATATTTTCGAAAAAAAATATTTTCAAAAATTTAAAATCAAGACTTACATTTCAAAAGGGCCAAACATTCAAACCTTCTTTTGATATATTAGTCTTGATTTGAAAATTTTGAAAATATTGTTTTCGAAATGATCGGAAAATTTCACGGATGTTTCATATTTCAACTTTGCAAATCGGACCATTAGTTGCTGAGATATCGACGTTAGAAAATGGTGGGATTTTTGGGTGAGACTTAGAAAACATCAACTTTCCTGTTTTTAAACCTTTGCATGGCAATGTCTCAGCAACTAAAGAACGTATCAACAAAGTTCAAAAAAGTAAAATATTGAGAATTTTCTCAACTTTTCCAAAATATCTTTTCCAAAGGTGGGCAAACATGTGCACTAATTTTCAAAAAAAAAATAAATAAAAACTGTTGCGACCAATATTTAATTTTTTTTTAAAAATCTGTATTGATTCAAAGATTTATAACTCGGTCAATGATTTTTTGCTCAACCTGGAAATTTCTGAAAAGTTGGCATTTGATGTCCCCTAAAACATATCAAAAAATAATAAAAATTTACACAACAAAAAGTTAAACTTAAAATCACTAAAAAAAATTTACAGTGTATCATTTTTTTCTGTGTAGTCCTTATCCATCCAACTTTGCCGAGCACACCAAATCGATCAAAAAATACCTTCAAAAGATACAGGTTTTTGAATTTTCATACATCATTTTTGTATGGACAGCTTCCAAATTTGTATAGAAAATTATATGCACAAACTAATGATGCAAAATGGCTTCTTTGGGCATATCGAAGGCACCAAAAAAGTTTCAGTCGGATTAAAAAATACAAAAAAATCGAATCTGACAGAATTGCTCTGAAGTAAAGTGAACAAAAAACACTTTGGTCGTGGTTCAGAATTTCATTAACGCTCGTTCACGATTTTGGGTGTTGATTTTTCTCCGTGTAGAATTTTTGATTTATCAACGCCACCCAATGGCACTTCAAAGTGCAAACATCATAATCCAGTTTGGAACAAAAACACTGTTAACAGGGCATATTGTTGCCGCATACCAATTAATACCTCCCGAAAACGGGTCATTACCAGGGCTTCAATGGAAATTTGTTGTTTAACATTCGCGCAAAAACATGAAACCCAGCTCAACTGCCACGTGCTAACATGAAAAGGTGGCACATACGTGTTGCTCGCCACCCTTAAGTGGCGCTACTCTATTATGCACACTAGTCGAATTAATTAAAGCCGTGTCGAGCAAATCTGCACGCAGAAAAAAAAGAAACACACTCTTTTGGCATATCGATTTCAATAGCCAGGGGTAAATCGTAACAAATAAAACCCCAAACAAAAACATAAACCGACTTGCACTAATTGAATGTGTGTGTGTGTGTGAAACGTATGCAGTTTATTTTTTAGCATTTCTGTCCTTTTTTGCCCATTTGATTTTATTGCTAGTATGCCACCCTCTTCTGCAATAAAAGAGGGGGACAAAAAAAATGAAACAGGTGAGTATAGAAACGCAAACTGGGTCACCCTAAGTGTGAGCGCGTGAAACTGGAGCAAATTTGCTAATGGATATTGAAGAACTTTTTTTTTTGCCCTCCCCCGTTGATGCAGCAAAAGCAGCGCTTAGTTGTGAAGTTGTCATTAGTAGTTGGAAGGAAAGTGAGCAAAAAGACTCTGTTTGTTGCTGTGAAATCTTTAGAGGGTGGCTTGCACGGTCGATATGAGACAATCTGTGCCGCAACTGTAAAGTGTCTTTTTTTGTTTTGGGTCATTAGTACATATGGACAAAGACTGTTTGGATTATCAAAATAATAAATAAAGCAACCTTGAATTTTCATACTGGAAATTGAGTTCTAATTTTTCATACAAATCCGATAAGCGCGTCGAGATTAACGTTTTTTGAACCACCCTAATGTTAAACAACATTTGTAGGGTTAGTGAAATTTCACGATTTTGCGGGCAGCGTGAAATCCGTGAAATTTGGCTTTTTCCGCGAAATCCCGTGAAATTTTATGTTTGTATAAAATTGTTACGATTTTTCTCAAAATGATTTATCAAACTTAAAAAGGAATAAAAATAATCTTATGAAATACTGTAGAATTAAGCGAGTGCAAACCCTTGTTTAATTGCTAACATAGGGTTAGTAATTTTTGACGATTTTGTGGACGCCGTGAAATTCGTGAAATTTATCAATTTTCTCAAATCTGTTTTTTTTTTAAATAACAACATAATAAATATTTCATCCATACAGACTATTTAAGTATATTTAATTTGTTTACAACTGAAAAGCTTGTAATGAACCATTTGAAGAATTGCTCAAATTTTCAAGTTTTTTTTACTATGTTTAGTAATATTTTCATTTGCCGCAATAAAAAATTTGCTGCTGTTTTTAACGGTATAGTTTCTTAAGAAATTACAAGAATCAAGCTTTGTTTTATTCAAATTAAAATGAAGGGTATTTTTTATCTTTGAAATCAACTTTTAAAAGCATTTCAGATTTTTCTGAGTCCTGTTTAATTTTAACGATATTTGATTATTTTGGTGGATGATTCCTGTGAAAGTTAAAAATAATAATATTTTTTCTCTTTTTGTTTTCATTTTGAATAAAAATGTCGATTTCGTTATAAATATATTTTTTTTGCATATTGATTTAAAATTTAAATTTTGAATAGAGCGATGAAAACCATTAAATTTTTATTCAAAAATGTCGCAAAAAAAATCAAATTATTTAACTCATTTTGGATGGACAGGATTTTTAAATCTTGATTTGATATGAAATTCAATAAGATGAGGCAAATCAGCAAAAACTGTTTAGCTTTTAACTTTTTAGCAAATATTAAAAAAGCAGTTAAATACAAGAGCATACGCCTGCGCAACATTTTCTTTCGAAATATTTATTATAATAAAGTCCATCCGTAAACCAGGTGGAATCTTTTAGGAAAATTATAAGATTTTTTTCGTGTGAGGTTCAAATTTGTTGAAATTGTTTTTAGTTTATTTAAATAATGTATAATGAAGCATAAAAAGTAGTTTATGTGTGTAAGATTTTCAGAGTTATTTAAAAAAAAATCACGTTCCGCGAAATTTGCGTGAAATTTGTTGTTTTGAAATTGAGGTCCCCGTGAAATTTGCAATTTTCGAGCGTGAAAAATCACTAAGCCTTAACATTTGGTATAATTTTGATTATTTCATTATTATTATTATTTAATATTTTTAATTCGTATATTTCTGATCTGAATGAAACAAGTCTCCATACAATTTTGACAGCAGCCCATACTCAAAGCAGAGATATATATTAGTGTTTGTCGTCTTATTTTTACCCGATTTTTTCCTATTGAATTGTTGGTTTTATACAGAATCATATACCTACTGAACATCAAATTTGAAGTCCCGGCTCGTTCTCGCTCGAAAGATCGACAAGTCGTCAAGTCGTCAAGTCGTCAAGTCGTCAAGTCGTCAAGTCGAAGCATAAACGCTAGCACATTTACGCTTGCGCGTTTTACACTGCGCGTGAAAGTGTTCTTTCTGGCTTCTCATAATAGATCGACAATGTGCAATAGCGATACATATTTTTTTAAGTTAATCGTAGACTAAAGTTAAAGACTGAGTACCCTTTATTTTTTTCTAATAATGTCAATCCAATATGTATTTCTTAATTAAATTTAAATATCTTACGACCCATAATGTACCTCTGAAATTAAAAAAAATCGCATTTGAGGTTTAGCCTAAAAATATTCGAAGCTCTAGGTCAAATTCTCACAGGGTTTCTGCAAAAAATATTGCACCAATATATTTGTCGGAGTTTCATCATTTTGTAAGAAAGGCTCCATTTCACCTCTGTTGATATTAAATCGGGGTTTTAATATTCGACTAATAAAGCTATAAAGTTTTCGCTTATTGGCTTCATTTTACTCAATTTCATACCAAAGCAAGATTTAACAATCTTGTCCTGCCAAAATGAGTTAAATAAATTGTATTTTTTGCAATTCCGTCGTGAAACTACTTACTTTTCCTGTCATTCTTGAACGACGAAATAGCCTACTTTTCTGTACCAAAAATAACAGAATCCAATAGCAACACTTTTCGAAATAAATGCTGAAAAGTTCTACTTTTTAGCACTCAAATGGGTGCTGAAAAGTTGAACTTTCCAGCACTTGTTTCGAAAAGTAACACTTTTCAACATTTTTTTTGATTTAAACGATTTATTGACAAAATACATGAAAATTGACATAAAATTTCACTCAGTGTGTGTTTTTTGGAATTGCAAAAAATTGTTGTATGGAAGCTAGTGCGTCCATCCCGGGAATTCCCGGGACAAAAATCCCGGGATTTTTCCAAAACCGGGAATTCCCGAATCCCGGGATTTTCCATAATTTGTCCCGGGAATTCTCGAAATTGAAAAAAAATAATCATATTTTGGTTATGGAAATAGTAGAACAGTTGAATACTAAGTAATCGATTAGAAGCATTAAAATAGAAGAATAGTTCTTGAGTTTTTGTAAAGGTCCAATAAGCTTTTGTCTTTTATATGTTTATAGGACCTATTCAAAAAAAAACTCTGGAGTTGAATATTTAGTAAACGATAAAATGCATTAAAATTTGTATTCGGAAAATATCAGCATTTATTTGGCTTATTAGAAAAAAATATTATAATTTTAGTTAACAGGTCCGCAAAATGCCCAGCGTTTAAATTTTTTTCTCTTTTTTTTAATAGAATGGATATATTTACGATTTTAAAGTTGAAAAAAAATCTCATGTTAATTTATTTTTAATCAAACACCGGCAAAGAAAATCAAACACCGGCATCTGGGGCAAACAAGAACAAATGCTATTTAAGCAAAAAATAAGTGCATAATATTTTGAATGACTTCGGTTAAAACAGGAACAGAACAAAACAAGTAGTACGCCGACTTCAACATGTATTGCTCTAAAATCTCCTGTACCTATTCAGACTTTAGTCCCGATTTTCCCCCGGTTGGCGATAGTATCTTGAAGTTAATTTGTAAAGTATGTTTTATATAAAACAATGAATTCAAAACTAATCTAAAATTTTACATTGACAGTTATCATTTTATTTAATGTCTTTTTTTTGTTTTTTAGACATATACAAGAAACTTTTTAAATTGTTGTACACATTTTTAATTCCAATATGAATATTTTTTGTATATGACAATATACAAAAAATATTCATATTGGAATTAAAAATTGTAGTTGATTTAAAATCCAAATTTTTTATTAATTTTTAATTTCTTTTAGGCTATTTAAAAACGTTCGTCCTTGTCTAGATTGAAGTGTCGATTATCACCAATAATTCTAAGCTAAATCTATGATTTTAAGCTTGAAAACATAACAATTATAATGAAAACTTAGATTTTTTTACTGATACAAAAAAATCCCGGGATCCCGGGAATTCCCGGGATTTCAAAAATATTTTTCCCGTTTCCCGGGAAATTCAAAACCCGGGAAAATTGGACGCCCTATATGGAACTCGTTGCAAAACTTGATTTTTTCAGCACTCTTCGTATTTATCCAACTCGGTGAACCTCGTTGGATAAATGTACGACTCGTGCTGAAAAAATCCTCTTTTCGCAACTTGTTGCATAAACTACTATTTGCGACATTTAGCACATTAAAAATAATTTTAAAGGTTTTCTGAATCATCTCCATATTCAAAATTTAACATATAAATACATGGGCAAAACTAATATGTTTGTAACGAAATCGACATTTTTATTCAAAATGAAAACAAAACAAAAAAAAAAGTTAGTAGTATAACTTTCACGGGAATCAAAATTAAACAGGACATAGAAAAATCTGAAATATTTTTAACAGTTGATTCCAAAAATGAAAATATCCTTCATTTTGATTTGAATAAAACAAAGCTTTTAATTTCTTACGAAACTAAACCTGTCAAATAAAACAGCAGTAAAAATTTTAATACAGCGAATGAAAGTGTTACTAAACTTAGTAAGTTTAAAAAAAAAACTTAAAAATTCCGAATTCGCTGAATTCTACAGTATTTCAAGAAATTATTATTTTTTTTCCTATTTGAGTTTGATAAATCATTTTGAGAAAAATCGTTACTGTTTCACACAAACATAAAATTTCACGGGATTTCGCGCTGTCCGCGAAATCGTGAAATTTCACTAACCTTAGATCATGTATTGAGCATTTCTCCCAAGAATAAGCAATGTTTTAAAATTTTATTTTGTGAATTTACAACATGATTTTGTGACATTTTAGATTCTTGTCTACATTTTCGTTCGATTTAAAAATAAGTTCAAGCTCAACCGCCTCCCCCACTAAATTGTTACATTCATTGACCACACTGACAATTCTCAAAACCCATAAACTGTTTAAATTAATCATAATCACATTAGCTGCGTGATTGCTTAAGTGTCGGACACGCCCTCAGGGCGACAACGACGTCGAAATTTGTGTGTCGTGCCGCCATCATTCTCCAAATTTAACTGCAAATGTCCCCACAAGGTTATTAATTCAATTTTCTTCGCCTCATTTTTTTTCAGAAGACTGACCCGGCCCCAACCTCCGGAACGGAACCACGGAGCAGCAGCGAAGATGCAGTGTGGCGTTGAGACCATGAACGACTGCGAGCGTTCGCCGGGCCGCACCGGACTGCGCGTCAACTTCACCGAGAAGGGCGAGGTGAAGGAGCGGCGGGAGAAATTCCTCACGGCCAAGTACGGCTCGCACCAGATGAGCCTCATCCGGAAGCGGCTCGCCGTCGAGATGTGGCTGTACGACGAACTGCAGAAGCTGTACGACCCACCCGTAAGTATGAATGCTATAGGTCGTAAAATTGGTCTCTATTTCTGTTGTTATTGTTGTTGTTGTTGCGTGTAGCTTTAATTTATGGCCTTTTCTTATTTTCATCCTCCCTCGGGACCACCTCGCTCTCTTGCCACAGACGGAAGCGATAGACGTGGACATCGACGAAATTCTCGATATGGACACCGATGACATCAGAAGATCTCACTTATTCGTAAGTATATTGGACTGTAATTACTAAAGATAGCGCCACGCGTGTCTTTTTATAGCACAGCCGGGTAGGCGCCATTATGGCAAAACTATCCAAATTTGAATCCAGTGGTTTTCAAAGTAAATCAAATCCGATTTGAAAAATTACGTGCGAAACAAAAATAATTGCCGAAAAATCTTTAAAATCATCAAACATTATTGAAATACTAAAATTGCAAGATTCTGGCAATAATTTAAAAAAAATAATTTTAAAAAGAATCGCTATAAATTGTTCCCATGCTAAATATTCAGTATTCAGATTGTATTATGATTCACTTGATTTTTAAAAAATGTATTTTAAATTGTGGATTCGAATTCAGCGGAAAAAATCCACTGAGATTAGAGAAATGAAAAAAAAAACTTGTCGGACCGTACAATCATGTAACTTTTTTTGAAGAATTGTCAAGTTTATTTGATTTTGTTATGTTCCCGAACAATTATAAAACCAATGGAAACAAACATTACTTTGATTTTTTTCAAACCGTAGCTAAAGCTATGTTATCCATCGGTCAAATTTGCCATATTTTTCGTAAAACGCAAAAAAAAATTAAATGTTTTGGTTTGCAAGCAATATCAGAAAACAAAAACGATAACTCAAAACGTTTTTCAAATTTTTAACCCTCCACAATCCCACCCTCGATCTAAAAAATACCCAAAAATATTTTTTTCAATCGTTTTTTAAAAGAACTCTAAAAATGCTATTAAAAAATCAAGCAAAACAATGTAATTGGGCCAATGTGAGTTTGTGAGCAAAGAGTATATCCTGCTCACTCATAATGTAAACCTCCACTGCCGTGAGCAGAATAGACTGTTTTTACAAACTAATTGGCCCACTTACATTGTTTTGCTTGATTTTAGGTTTGATTTTTTTTAATGTCATTTTTAACAGAGGTCAATTTTGGCTGTGGTTTTGAAATGTCCCAGACAATGCCTATAAGCATTTTTTCTACAATTTAAAGGATTAATTAGAAAACAAGAAAAAATTAGGAAAGAGAGTTTAGCCCTCCCATGATTTTTTTTTCTTCGAAAACACTTTTACACAATTTACTAAAGTTGCAGTAAATTTAGCAAAAAAAAAACAATAAAACAAATCGTACTTTTAACCTAAAACATATCACTGAAAATTAATCATTTGTCCATAACTCTACATAGTAAAAATATTCAATTTTGGAAAGTTGAATTTGGTTATTTAAAATTACCTCTTTTTGGGTAATTCTACCAAAAAAAACATTAAAAATGAGTAAATTCAAGAGAAACCGATAAAAAAAATTGTCAGTTTCTTATTTAAAATACATATTTTTTTGACACAAAATCTGTCATCACTGCTAGGCAGGGATGGAATAATCACAAAAAATCTATTTGGCTTGCGAACTTTCTTCACCCGCGAAAGAGAGAGATGAAATCTCTCTCTTTCCTTGTCAGCACCAGGGGGATGCTAAAGGCTCTTGGAGGTTGAGATTAAAATCACGCGAAAACTGCGCACAGTAAAAACAAAAATATTATTTTATTTATATTTTTTTTTTCATAACATAAATTCTGATAATTGCTGTAGTAAAATTAAAAATACACAGTACTTCATTTAAATGTTTCATGTGATAAAAGTACAACTTTAAATGAAGTTATCGGCAAGATGTGTTCTTAAGAATCCCAATTAGTAGTTTATTTTTCACATAAATTAAGAAAAAAACGCTTCAAAACATACACTACCTTTTAAACTTGAATTGCGGTATAACTTTACATGAAAAAAAACAGTTTCTTTTCGATTTATGCCAGAAGTTTTTGTACTTTTTTACAGTGATGCAGTTGATTTGTTTTGGTTCCGTAATGAACAGCTGTTCTTTTGTTCTGGCCGGTTTCTGCCGTAAATGACCGTTCTTTTGCCTTCCTCACTGAGGTAAGGCTATAATACTGCTCTAAAATGAACTTTTTATTAAAAGCTCGAAGATCCACCTTCATGTATACATATCGACTCAGAATCGAAACCTGGACCAATGTCTGTGTGTGTATGTGTGTGTGTGTGTGTGTATGTATGTGACCAAAATTCTCACTGAGTTTTCTCAGCACTGGCTGAACCGATTTTGACCAAACCAGTTGCAATCGACTTTGTATAGGGTCCCATACATCGCTATTGAATTGTTTGAAGTTTCGATAACTAGTTCAAAAGTTATGTATAAAAATGTGTTTTCACATATATATGCGGATCTCATTTATATGCATGTAAACGATGTCCGGATCCATCATCCGACCCATCGTTGGTTAGGTAATCGAAACCACTTTCCAACGAGTTCACAACATTGATAATATGGCAACCCTATCTCGAGTTATGACCACATAAGTTATATCTGTGTACTTATTTTTCTGGATCTAAAAAAATAGCTTAAATATGTGTCCAAACCACTCATATTACCCATTGTTGGTAAAAAGTGAGGAAGGCATCAACCACGTAGGTGGATTAATTAGGTTTTTGTTCTGGTGCCGCAATTGACAGCTGCGGTCGAGCTGCCTGTAGTGAGATCATTTTTCGACGTGTAACACCTGCATGTTTAGTAGTAAAATAGATATTCTGCCGAATAATCAAGAAAATGATGTTTTTATTTTTTCCGTGCACGAGAGAGGATTTGCTTTTGATGATGATTCTTCCATCGCTGCAATTTATACTATGTATTAATCACCTTTAATTATTATTATTGATTTATCACCTTGACACTAGTTATTAACGTTTAACAACTTTGTAGACAACACAAAATCAATCAGAAAATTAATTCTCGAGGTACAGTCATCCCTCATACTCGAAACAGTTTTCAGATCGGCCAATGTTCAAAAAATGATAGCAAATCAATAATTAAACTTAACGATTCGCTTTTACCTTCATTTGAAAGCTTTTCTTGCGATCTTTCCAATGCTATATCGAACAACTGCATATTTTAACTTTAATATCAAGTTTTTGTAGAAAAACTTTGACCCTTGAAATCCACAAATTCGGAACACTTTTTTCAAACAAATTTTGATTCTCTCCATGAGTAAATAATTTTTATAAAATAATAACTTCACGCACTGAAACCAACGAAACTCTAGCTTAGTTATGTTTTATGAATGGTCTGATATTTTTTTTTTTTTGTTTTGTAAAAATATCAGTTCAATTCAGGTGTTTCACAATTGTGGGTGACACAATAACATGCCACAATTATGGAACAGGCAATTTGGAGGCAGTGTTTTGCTGCTCTGGATAAAATAGACTACAAATGAGGTTTTTTGATCAAAAAGTATTACTTTTACTAGCGAAATAGCAAGAGAATGTCCAAATGATGGTCCTAAAAATAGAAGAGGCGATAGAAAAGCTGCACATTGCCAAATTACCACAAAAGTGTTCCGAATTTGAGGGTGTTCCGAATATGTGGGATGCCTGTACAGATTTTCTAATATTTTCATAGCACTTTTGTATGAACATTTGTATGGAGGAATCATTGAACAAAATGAGTTTTCTAGAAAATGGTGAATTTTTGGAGCATTGATCTCTTGAGAAGAGTTGTACAGTGGGAAGGAGCAATTTTTGGCATGGTTGAGAATGGAGCACCGGATTCGAGAGGTAGAAATGACAGTTCTCCCATAAGGAATACATAGTAGAAAAAAGCAAAAACTGCTCGAATGGTAATGCTCCATTAGGGTGGTTCACGATTAGGGTGTTTTATAAAATCTAACTATCCAGGAATATTTTTGGGATTTTTTTCTCTTCTAGAAAGTTGTTGCGAAGACACCTCAATTTTATTTCGCAGGCTACGCCTTTCACGACTTATTTTGTCAACAGCATCTCTTAACGATTCTGGATTAAATCAATTGATCAATCAATTTGTTTGTGTCATCCAAATAAAATATACAATATTTAAGAAAAGGAGAAGCTGCTCTAATTTAATTTTCAGAAATGTGAAATTTTCTTATGACATTGTTGAAAACCACTGACTTTACACCCGTGTCGTCCAATGTCATCCAGCACCAAATTCGACTTTTGGCCCGTGCGAGTGAGTGGAACGTGCTAACCATTTACGCCACCGCCACCAGTTTGTTGACCGTTCCGTCTGGCCACGGTCTCGGCGGGGCCGGCTCCTCCTCCATATATCGCCACGTGACAGGCGTGACAAATGCCATAAAATTAATTGGATCACAAAGAGTATGGCGAGCTTCCGCGCTGGATGCTGCTCTGTAGGCTGATGAGAGTTTCGTCATTGAAAAGAAGCGGAAAGTAATTTTATGGTCCAGTGGCCAACGGAATCTTGAGCCTCCTCTCTGGCGCTCTCTTCTGGAAGGTTACGTGGACAAATTGGGCAGTCTGTCTGCTTTTTTTGTCGCATGGTGCTAAACATCTCTTATTATCAGATCGAGCCGACGCCAATGATTTTGATTTTGTTTATTTTTCTAGTTTGCACATTTCGCTCAAATTTTGTGCACAAACTCTTGCAAAATAAAAGCAAATAACCCCACAACAGGCCATGACTTTGAACCTTATAGAGCGCTCCAAAACAAAGAACCGCCCGCCTCCTACGATCGTGATCGGAAACTTATAGAAATGGTCGCGCGCAGCGACTTGAACAGTTCATCGACATTACCTATTCGGACAGAGAGCTCTCTCCCGATCGGGTTCAATTTATAAATAAAGACAATGATGACTCAATAGTGGTGTCTTGGACGGCGTGGAACCGGACTTTATGACCCATTGCTGGAGTGCGATCATCGTAAATGGGCGAAATGAATGGAGAATTTATTGGGTTGGTACGTAACAGAACCTGAAATAAATTGAAATGGTGTAGGGGAACAGCATGTAATTTTATCGGGCACCTATTATTGGCATATTAAATTACAGCTTGTAAAAAGCGTTTTAATAATCAAGTAATAAATACCTTACTGCGAAGTGTGCAAGCAAATTTTTCTCTACAGTTTTCAAAATACATTGTTTAATTAGTCTAGATCGGAGAATTGGATGGAGTTAGTACCGAATCCTCAACTTGCCAAACATATGAGAATTTCCACTTTTGGACAAAACAAAAACAAATCATTTCTAAATATTTTTTTATGATAACTTATCTGCTGTAGCTTTTGCTAGCTTTTATATAAGTTTCTGCATAAGTTCAATATATTTCAAACAAATCAAATTATGTACATTATTTGTTCAGTATTTATTTTAATAAATGTGATAAAAAAATAACAACTCTAGACAATCGAGAGCTAAGTGGATAGAAAATGCAATTTCAATGTTTAAAAAACAGTATAAAAAAACATTGTAATGTGACATCAGGGAATGTTGACAGATTTTGTGTATTTTTAAACATACATTTTTGATTTTTACGTGTTATTTCTTTCAAACATTCCATTCAAACTGAGATAAAATTACATCGAAAAAGACAACCATAACATTTTTCAACTTTCCGAAATTAATCTTTTTTTTACAGTATGTTAACTATGTAAGCTATGTTTGCTTTCACAATTTCGCAAAATTTGCAATTTTTCTGACAAAATAAGAACATATAAAAACGATTTTTATCAACTTTTAAAAGTATGCCATGTATGTGTTTCAACCAGGGAGTGTAAACAATCGACATTTTTTATGACAGTTTTCTGAACTCGTCTTTTATTTTCGCTCACAAGTCACTCACACAGTCATCACTACCTCTCTAATTAGCGCAGAGCTCTTTCTTTTGACATTTTACCAACATTCCGATCACCTTCCTCAAGACTGCATTTAAATGATTGCTGTCACTACACTTTACCGTACCAAGCAAGATAGAGAAAGGCAAAGAGGGAAAGAGAAAGAAAGAGCATGTGTCATCGTGGCGCCCGCTCGGCATTCTTTCGTGCCAACATCGTGTGTGTCAACTGACGGTCGCATCCAAATCGTGACGATCGTGACCGGCGCTTTCAGTGAGCATTAAACGATCGGATCGATGATGATAGCTGACTTCCAAGTTCTGTCAAAGGTCAGGCATCTCAGTCAGTGACCGATCCTTTTTCGAGCCCAGGTTTGGCTGGTACAAAATTTATTATTTTTTTTTAGCTCGGCTCTGGCCAAGGTCGAGGAGAGGGCAAAAAAATGAAATTAAATTTTGTGTGATCAAAAAAAAAATGCAAAAAGCGCCTCTTTGACAAAAAACCATACAAAAATAAACGTTAAAAATGTATTTTAAATAGTTTGAAATCAATTTTATTTTTTTTTCCATGATTAATTTCCAGCAATCATTTTTTTGTTTGTCCCCTTCATTTTTGAGGAGTGTAAACCTCAAAAATTACATTCATATTTCAGAATTTGTTGAATGTATTTTTATTGCTCTAAATGTGTATGTTTCATCAACAAAATTCAAAAGCAATTGTTGTTAGTTTTCGGCAAAACCTTTTTTTTTAATCTTCAATTCATTAAAATAAGAATAAATTTGGTGGGCCAACTATAGACTTTTTGTTTTTGTTTGTCGATATATTTTTATAAATTTTCAAACGGTTTCAAAAAATTTATCCATTGACTAGAGATTTATTATATAACGCAACAGTTACGAGAATTTTGCAAAATAGAATAAAAGTTTTTAAACTATACTGAACAATAAGTTTTGAAACGGTGTAAATATATGCAACATTAACAATATTTTTGTGGAAAAAAAACTAGAAAAAGCAGTGTGGGTCATTTAGATCGGATTTTTTACTAAATTATTTATTTTTGGGACACAATTATGACATTTAATTCTGTCCCTTTTAAATTAAATTTATCTTTTTTTTTACTTCTATTACAGAGCCTACTATCCGCATGCAAACGACCCCCTCAAGACATATCGGTAAGAAAATTTTAACTTTTGTTTAAAGTAAATGGAAAAATTCCGATAGAAATTTACAAAATTATTGACATAAACTCTTTATCTTTTTTCCAGAAATTCATCAGCGATCTGCTGGACCGGGCAAAGACCCTCTGAGCTGGACTGGTCATTTCAGTTTAAATTTAATTTTAAAGTAAACAGTAAAAATCTTGCAAAGTAAGGTCACATTTAAAAGTAACGTAAACGCAGTGTTAATTTAATCTAAATACAAACAAAAAAAAAACAGATGTAAGGAAATCACACAACACATACACACACACAACATCAACATCAAAAATAAAACGAATCCGGAAAATCATCTTTTTGGCACAGAGAAACAACAACAAATCACACCCACCCACCCACATTATTTAGTGTTTTAGGTTGATGTTTTTTTAGGGTTAGTTTAGCAAGACTACAATACAAACAGCTGTGTATTTAGCTATCACTGATTCGATGTTTAGGTTTAGGTTTATAATTTGTGCGCGCTCAACTTTCGAATGTGTGAGTCAGAGGTGTAGGAGGAGCTCACTAAAATTACGAGAATTAGGCTGGAAACACAAATAACAACAAACAGAAAAAAAATATTATTATTATAAACAGCAGAAATGAAAGACAGAGCCAGAGAAAGATTTGATTTTTCTCCAAAGAATACTTTAGTATAGATACAAAAGAAAATGATGAAGAGAAGTGCAGAAAAGGTTAAGCGATACAAATTATGCTGTAAGTAAGTTAAACAGAAAACACACACAACACGAAGCTCGTTTGTTTATTTTGTTAACTATTTTATGGTTAAGTTCGTCTTCAAATCTCTTTAGTGTGTAAATTTGTGTCTCCTTCAACGACTCGGTTTAAACTTATTTCTAAACTCAGTTGGCCACGTTTGGTTCGTTCGCCACCTCCAAGACACTGCCAGGATTTGCCCAAAAAAAAGGTGCTGCCATCGAAGCAAGCCAAGGCCTGCTGCGCGCTTTGCTCAAGTCGCGGTCACAGACGAGGAATCTTTTTTCGAGAACGCAAAGCTGAAAAGTTTCTCTTGTTCGAAAAAGGTCATTACTTAGATAAATAAATTGGAAAGTCAGTCAGCAAACGAGCGAACGAGCTGAACCGAAGTCAAACTTGGAGAAATAACACAAAAAACGAAAAAAAACATAGCACAGTGTCGAAAGGGAACCGCGTTAATTAGTGAGAATGTTGTAATAAAATAGCAAATCAAAAGTAAGGAAAAACAAAAGAATGCCAATTTGAAATCACCCATCAGTGCTAATTTAACGATGTTTTGTTTTTTTGATTTTTACTTTTCGCTTTGTGATCACGCACTGAAAGACTTTCACGATATCTTCCCGACGAAAAGTCTCTATAGTTTAGCTTAGCTACCCCATATTTAGTACTCATTCTCTCATTAAGTCATCATATCATCGAAAAACTAAGAAAATCAATTTAGAAAAAAATATTCTATTCATAAAAAACACACACAAGCACACTCACAAACACATATAACTTCTTCTACAATATCAGTCTATAGAAATGCGATGTTTCGTAGTGTTTTCACTGTTCAACTATTCAAATTATTGTAAAACATTTAGAACGAGTGCAAAATTTAAATTGACGAAAAATAAATACAGCACACATCTTAATCGAATCTGTCAAACAAAACCACACTGAAAAAAAAAAAAAACAAATACATTGGCAAAAAGTCCCCGCCCTATCCCCCTCCCCCTCACAATTGTATCCGAGGATGCAGCAGTAGGATAAAATAGTGAAAAAATAAAACAACAAAAAAGATAGCTTTAGCTTTTATCGAGGAACAATAGTGTGAGCAACAAATGAAACAAAAAAAAAAAGTTGTAATAAAATTAGGTGCCCTCCCATTCCCACTGCAAAATGGAAGTGTGTGACAAAGAAATAAAAATGACTCCAAAATTTATTAATCCGAAATGAAAACAAAAAAAAGTAAATAAACAATTAGAAAAACAAATAGACAGCAAATTTTTTTCCAGTGGAAATCGATGTCTAATACCAACAACCAACCCAATGGAACAACGGCTTAGCAGGCGGTGATTTTTAAGGCGCGGTTGTGTCGTTTGGTTTTAAAAAGCAAACACACCTCCCTAGAGCATACAAAAATAATTGACGATTGGACACACATTTACTCAACACAACCACGACTCCCCACAACGCCTACACAAAAACACACACACTCACACCGTTCGTGAACAATGAAGAGAACAAAAAAATGTAAAGCGATGTGGATTGACAGAAATAAAAAGAAATTGAAAATGTAATAAAAAAAACAATTGGGGAATGTTATTTTATTTACGATGGAGTGATAAATCATAGCCAAAGCCAAAAAACCTTTTTTGTCCAATTTAAAGCACCATGCGTCTCCATTGCTCAATACAGTCAACTGACAAGTTGAAGGAGGCGCATGGCTGCTCAGCCTTTGAATGTTTATTCTCCATATTAAAAAAAAAAACAAAAATATTATCCGCGCACCACCAAACCGAAGTGCGCATCTCTTCTGTTGCGCGAAAAAATCTGTTGCGCCGTACAATATTGAGTGGTTTGTCGTAAGCGTGTACATCAGCCTGTAGCGCAGCAGGCTTTGACAGGTTGCGCTCGTATTTTGATTTTTGTCTGCCTTCACATTACAATTTTCTATGGTTTTGCAATTTTTAAATATTTGATTTGGATGAAACTATGTCCGTTATAATAAGGACTTTTCAGAAAAAATAGGTAGTCGGAAAAAATCTAAATTTTTTATTTAACTTTTTTTTGACTAAAAATTGAATTCCCAAAATATTTTCTATTTTCTAAAATTTTTAATATGTTTTAGAGGACAAAAAAAAATCTTTTGAACAATAGTGCGTATTGAAAAAAAAAATTGTTTGGAGTATACCGAATTTTGTTTTTTTTTTACTTTTAAAAGCTATAATAAATTTGCAATCGAAAAGTACTATACAATTTTTTGATTAATTGTACCGTTTTCAGGTATATATTTTGTTTTTTTTTTATTTTAGATATTTTGAATTTAAATAATAAGTCTTGTATGAAAAGAACCTCCGAGTAAAATATATTTGAAGAGCTGAAAAAATTATACTTTGGTTTTAAATATGAAAGGCCAGTATGCAGCTCGGAAAAAAAACGCAAATTTCCATATTTGGAGTTTTTTTTTGAAACGGTCCAATAAATTAAATTTTAAGTTTTTGCTTTTTGGTTGTTTTTTAATACCCCTGACTCAAGGCGGTTTCAAAAACACCCAAAAAGCAAAAACAGAAAATTTGGTTTATTGGACCTTTTAAAAAAAAACTCCAGATTAAAAAAAACGCCTAAGAAACGGTCAAGGAAAGGGTTATGAAAAGATTTTTCTTTAGCAGTACGTAGCTGAAAAGGAACAGAAACGGAAAATGGCGTTTGACGTTTCTTCGCGCGATGTTTGTTTACAATATGTTTAGAATTTTCTCATTTAGTGGAACTGAAAATTATAAATGTATCAACAATTTTTAATTACCTTATAATGCCGATTCTCAAAAGGCAGAATATTGAAATTAAAAAGACGGATTTTGTTTTTTGCTTGGAATGAAGTAATCCAAAGAGAATTTTTTTAACAATTATCAATAAACACACAGATTAAAATTTTTTTTTATTAAAAACAACATTTCAAAATTGAGAAATTAAAATAAATGTGACTGTTTAATATGTATGCAAAACAAAATGTTGAAATAACAAATTCAAAGCTATAAAATTAAAATAATTCAAAATTATAAAAGTAAAAAAAAATATTTCAAAAATTTTAAAATTCCAAATTTTTTAATTGACACAAGAAATTTTAGTTCCAAATTTTTATAACTCTAAAAATAAATAAAAAACAAAAATTTTAAAGATTAAATATTTCAAAACGAAGTTCCGTTTCGTTTTCGTTTTCGTTTTCGTTTTCGTTTTACGGAGCAAGGTGGGGGACGCGGCCTCAAGTCAGTTCAAGTCCGGTTTCTTGTGGAAAAAAGGGTAGTGGCCGAACTAGTATTGCATACCAAATGAACACCACCGGAAGATATAGGGGATCGGGAGGGGGGAGGTGAAAGAAAATTAGTGTTGGTGTGAGTAGTAAGAACTTGGATGACTTGAGCAGATACGGTAATCTAAGTTTAACACTGAATAAAGAAAATCTGAAATTGTGATTCAAAGTAAGAAGGCCCGGAATAAATTAAATTATTAGTTAATTAAATAAGAAAATGTAACTAATCGGAGATCTATACAAAAGAAACCTATGATGTATTCCAAATTTAAAGGAAATAAAAAATACTAGAGAAAAAAAGATGAAAACTAACTGCCGACCTGTCACGTCCGTCAATAGTCTTGTCGTACATTACAACTAGAAACAGATCTGCCAATGAAATGTTACACTTCGTTCAAATCAACTAATCATTTACACGGAGAAAAAAGAGTTCCCAAAATCGTGAACAAGCGTTCATGAAATTCGGAACCACGAACAAAGTGTTCAAATTCCATGGTACGATTTTGAAAAACGTACCATGAAATTTGAACACTTTGTTCGTGGTTCCGAATTTCATGAACGCTTGTTCACGATTTTGAGAACTCTTTTTTCTCCGTGTAAGTCCAATTATTTATCTACGGAAAACTATCTAACTTTAATCAACAACCTAAACTAAACTGTCTGAAAGTAAATTTAATCTCAAATCCCCGAATAAAAAATAAAGTAAAGGATCTTGTTTTTAAACCAGTCTTGCCGCTTCCAAAAACCAATAAACATAAATGAACAGTTCATAAGTTGAACACTAGTAATTAAGACGACTATTTCATGCCATTCATTTCATTAGGGCATAGAGCAAATTCATCTCTATTATACCTTATGTAAACTGTCATTTGAGTGAAGGTGACACACTCCTGTTCACAAAACCCATGCGCCCTTTTGAAATGTTAGGCTCCATTTGATCGTCAAGGCTCCAGTAGACCCTCGATTCGCAACAATGGTCGATACAACCATAATCCGAAAACCGTTAGTTCAACAGATTAACGAATTTTGTCCGATATCATCGCACTATTGATTGACCGAGACTCTATGGAAATTTTGACATATCAAAATGCTACGTAATAATATTTTTTAAAAATAAATTTCAAAATCTATACTATCCTACAATGCCTAGAAGAGGCCTCTGTTTCTGTTGTGAGTAAGCGCTGGTTTCAGAGTTCATTTTTCAATTTAAAAGGGGTGGGAGACGACTAATTTGCTTCATGAACTCCTACTCGGCCTTGGGACCACCTCTTAAGACACTGATGGCTCCTAGCTAGGAATTAAACCTAGACACAGCGTCGAGGCCCGCTTCGCATGGCAAAAATGTTGGCTGGGGGGAAGTGATATTATCACGAAATTTTATTTTAAAGCCAACATTGCTAACGGCGTCGAGGTCCTTACTCATGCCCAAGGATTAAATATTTCAAAACGAAGTTATAATTTAATTAACTTAATAAAAAAATAAAGTTAAAAAATTTAAAATTCAAAAATCAAATAGTTTTAGAATTTTGGAATTTAAAAATGAAGGAATATAAAAGTTTAAGAATTTAATAATTTAAGTATTTCAGAATTCAAGGATTTAAGAATTTAAGAATTTAAGAATTTAAGAATTTAAGAATTTAAGAATTTAAGAATTTAAGAATTTAAGAATTTAAGAATTTAAGAATTTAAGAATTTAAGAATTTAAGAATTTAAGAATTTAAGAATTTAAGAATTTAAGAATTTAAGAATTTAAGAATTTAAGAATTTAAGAATTTAAGAATTTAAGAATTTAAGAATTTAAGAATTTAAGAATTTAAGAATTTAAGAATTTAAGAATTTAAGAATTTAAGAATTTAAGAATTTAAGAATTTAAGAATTTAAGAATTTAAGAATTTAAGAATTAAAAAATTTAAGAATTTAACAATTTAGGTATTCAGGAATTGAGGAATTCAGGTATTTTGGAATGAAGGAAGTAAGGAATTCAAGAAATTTAGAATTCAAAAATTGAGTTCCGGAATTTTAATTTTTTCAATTTTCTTTTTTGATTTTTTTTTAGATCATAAATTTTTGGACTCATTAATTCGCAATTCGCAATTCGCAATTTTCAGTGTAAGAACGGGCCTTGACCGATCTTATGCACAAGGTTCCCGACGAACACGCACTGCCCTTACACCTACATCTCACCCTTGCTCTGAGTCAGTACGAGCAGCACGCTAGAACACGCTTTGAGTGTTCGTGCCAGGCATGCACACCTTCTTTTCCGGTTACGCATTTTAACTCGGCCGGGGGTGGTACATTAAGTAGGGTTTGATGTAAGTATAAGCGCCTAACCATTCAAAGTGTGCCTATCAACTTTCATTAAAGCAAAAACTGTTTTATTTTTAGTTTGAATTCAAAAACTAATTGTTATTTACTGTGTTTTGTTTTCTGCTGAAATCTTTCCTAGTGTTGAGTCGTGTTTATATTTTGCTATTTCTTTTGTCGCGGTGTTTTGTTACAATTTTTGGTTCTAAGCATTTTATAAAAGTTTTTCAAAAGTACAATAGTAATATTTGTGTTAAATCTTTGATCATTCCAAAAATTGAGTAAGGGCTCGAACCTCATTTGTTTGAAGAAAAGGGTGAAGATTGAAAACAATTGACAGTAAAAGAGAATTTATTTTATAAAAATCAAGAATCAATAGTAAGAGAATTATGAGCGTATTTTAAAGAATAAAAATGAAGCTAGATGCATTAGATGTAAAATTAGACAATAGTTAATAAATAGAGATACAAAACAAGCATAGATTATAGTAATGATAATTTATAGGACAGATAAAGAATTATTCAAATAAATAAATTCGCAATAAAATCAATAAAGATTAGGCAAATGATAAATAGACTTGATATTACCAGTACATTAAGAAAAAGTATATTTTTAAGGAAAAAAAAACAAAGTTTGTTACAGCAGTCTCAATTGGAAAAAAAGAGAGGAAAAGCTTTGAGAGATAAGTGAATCAAAAGTTGGTAAAATCAAAATCAAATGATATTAAATAGAAGAATCAGTGAAAAGTGGGAATCGATAGAGCAAAAATAAAAATAGGAGATAGGTGGTAGCTGAGAATGAAGAGAAGAGAAACCCCGTTGTGCGATGTTTCAGGTACATCCACAGCAGTTGACTCAACATACTGCGAATCAAAACAATACCGTCTACAATCACAAATTACTTCCCTTTCCCACATTGTCGCGCCCCTTTCTTTTAGCCGTCTCGACTTTGACCCGCGGTGGTCAAAGGTTTACGATCCGTTTCCACAGGCCACCAGCTAGGTCATCATGAAAACCAAGCCAACGTGGAGGTAAGAAAATAGGACACTCGCAAGGAACCAGAGCTATACTGTTCTGATCAAGATAATTCGGATGATCTAACAGAACTACGGATGTAGTTAGTTACGCTCCTTCCAGGATGTTCCTTACGTGAACGTCAACCGAAGAGCACGCAACAAGGTCAGTGCCATTGCATGCTCTTAGGTATCAATCCTTGGCCTGCATAAATTTTTGGACTCATTAATTTTTAAAAAAATCAAAAAATTGTAGTCTGTGTTTAATTTTATTTTAGCATTTTGAAGTTTTGAATATTTTATTCTTATTAATTTTTCCTCGCAAGAACCTCAAGCAATCAACTTTCTCAATTCCTCGAACGGGAACTTTCGCACTTCAACCTATTATTATTGCTGAAACTGCCCGGGTGGCAGCACGTTCAGGAAGTGATGCTGAACGGTGAAAACTCCATTCGCCGGAACCATCGTCGGAGCTTGGCCCGGCTGCAGTTGCAGCGTCGGCGGCGGAAAGGGAAAGTTCACCGGAGGCGGTGTCTGAAACTGGACGTAACGTTGTTGGGGAGCTGGCTGCTGCTGCTGCTGGACGAGAACCGCCTGCGGTGGCGGCGGCTGCCGATACCAAGTGGCTGTTTGGTAAAACGGCTGCTGCGGCGAAGGTTGAGACGACCAAGCTGGTTGCGGTTGGGCTTGCTGATGGGAGACGATTATGGGCGGAGGTGGGTTGAGGGTGAGTTGGCCGTACTGGATTGAGGGGTTTGGCACCGGTTGTTGGGCTTGTGCGGCGAAGGTCACTTGGGTTGGAGTTGGCAACAGTCCGTAGTATTGGTCCATTCTCTGTTGAGGCATCGATTGCCCTTGAACAGGGATCATCGTGACCGTCGGTGCTTGGTTAGAACCCACGACGTTTGGTTCTGAGGCCGGCGGAGGAGGCGGTGGCGTCTCCTGTTTCAACTCCTCTTCTGGAAGGGGCGGCCAAAGGAGAACAATTTCTTCGGGTGGACCATCAACGGCACACGAAGTCACGAACTTGGCCTTGCCATTGGCAGCGAGTTCAAATGGTCCCATTAGTTGGAGTGTAGCTGGATTGGCCTGTTCCTCCGCACTCGAGAACTGTTCTTGGGTTGTGACTTGCTGAACTTCTTCAAGGATCATTGTAGCCGCGGGAACCGGCTCCGTCAGATTAACCGTAGGGGAGTCCTCCGGAGAAACGCGCAGGTCCAGTAAACACCGCGGACAGCACTGAGAGGAAACAATTAAATTTTAAGATCAGGACAAAAAATACCGACGAATCAATTACCGCTGGCCACTTCAACCCAATTTTGCACGGCTGAATTTGCTGCATTTTGTGTGAGTTTTATTACCACGAATCGCTAAAAAAATACAAAACTTTTGGCGGGAAACTTTCCAACCTCCAACTTCCGTCGTTAAACTTTGAACAGTTCCTGTCAAAAAATCATCAACAGTGTTGCCAGCGCTAATCAAAACAGACAAGTGATGAGTGCACCCAGTCTGAAAAATACAACCAAGTGCGGGTTTGAATCGGTTTCAGTTCGGAAAGCAATTTTGAACCGGTAAAAAGATTTTTTTAGTTTTCAAGCTTTTTTAAACGTTTTGCAGGAGTTCTGTAGCACCACGGGTTTCCTATGTATACCCCGAGCACAAGCCCGAGCAGAAGGGAAACAAGGGGGGAGATCAACAAGTCCTGTCACGATTGTTGCAAAATCTGTGGAAAATCATGAAAAAGGTTTGAGAGTGGATTTAATCGTGCTGGACGGGGGTTGGTATTAATTATTGGGCTTGTTCAGCGAGGGTCGCCTGGGTTGGAGTTGAAAAAAAATAACATCCCCAAAACATAGCCTAACAATTGAAAGAATTCCAAATAAATAGTAGGACAACTCAAGTTATGGCACATATAAATCCAATCAATCAATTATTACATTATGTGATATTCCAACTTTAAAAAAATAATAGGGAAGATTTAGACCGATTTTTGCTAACTCGATTTGTTATTATGTATATTTTATTTCGATAAATATGGCGAGAACCATGTGAACATTTTTACCAATTTTGTAAGGAACAATATTTTGGCTATAAAATGTGGGCTTTAAACTAAAACTTCTGTAAAATATTATTTTTCTATTATTAGTGTGGTACATACCTCCTCGAGGAAATTAATTATTTGTTCGGAAATTGGGTCCTAAAATTAAGCTTGCTGAATATTATTGTTTACAGCGATAAAACTTATTTTTCTGAGTACAATGACCCTTTGTACGACCACAAAGAGTTTAAAATTGATTTTTAAATCAATTTTGAAAAATTAATCTCGCGGTCCTTCTTGACAGAAAAGCTCCTACTTGACAGCTCGTTCCAAGGGGACCATAGTTAATCCATCGAAAAAATGTTGTCTTGTCAAACAAAATTTTGTATTAAAATGAAAAAAGTGATCAGAAATGGTTTTTAATCGTGTTTTTTAACGTTGTACACAAAAATTGACATAGGGCTTTAGTACCCAATTGCTCATAACACATTTTGTTATTATTTTTTAATTGGAAAACTACGGCTAGAGAGATGGATTTTTTTACCAATGTTGTCAAGGACATTGTTTTGGCTAAGAAAGTGGTCTTTAACCTAGCTTAAAAAAAATAAAGGTTCAGAGTTGTTATTTTAATTGTAAGTGGTAAACTATGGGTCATTCAAAAATATGTAATATTCAATTGGAACCGGGCAAATATAAAAATTTTATTAAAGGCTAATATTTAATTAAATATTTATATCAAAATCAGATATTTACCGTTGAAAAACGGTTTCGGGGTTTCTTTGAATAATTTTTGATAATAGAATGAGTTATTTTTTCTAACAACTATAACAAAACTTGAAAAACTTAAATTTAAATTATAAAATAGAATTCAATTGAATAGAATTATTCAGTTTATTATTTTTTCAGGATAGAAAAGGATAAGACGGTTTCAGAAAATTAACATACAACGGCGACATAAACTATCGATTTCTAGTGTTTATTCGTTTTCATATATAATAAAATCACAAACAAACAACAAACTATTCACACTGCACCTGTTGCACCATAAACTGGACCCCGTTGTGGAGCACACTAACGCCTGGCATCAGCGTGGCCTTTGTCGCCACCGTCGTGTCGACCAGCGGCTGTTCAAACTCAACCAAACCCCCCGAATCTTGTCCCTTCTCCTCCTTCGGCTTCCTCTTTCGAATCACCAGCTTGTGGAAGTGCGTCAAATGGTGCCTCAATCCGGCGTGCTGCTTAAACTTTTGATCCTCGCACAGATCGCAAGCAAACTTGAACTCGTCGCCGTGGATGTACGAGTGTGACTTCAGGTTACTTTTCTTAGTGAACTCCTGTCCGCACACCGGGCATGTGTGAATTTTCACCGTGCGACCAATCATCGGGTGGTTCGGATGCTCCTTCGTTTGGTGAATCACGAGGTCAATTTTCTTGTAAAATATCTTATCACACGCAACGCACTTCATTTCCCGCTCGATCGAATGAATCGCCAAATGTCGAACCAGCGGAGCCTTCGTGTTGAACTCCCGATCGCAGATCTGGCACTGGAATCGTTTTTTCCCCGTGTGGAGTTTTTTGTGGACGCGCAAGCTGTTCGCGTACTTGAACTGCTTTTGGCAAATATCACAGGAGAAAATCGTGGCCACGTGCATAGCCTTGTGGCACCGAAGGGCACTTGGGAAGCGGAAGGACGACGGACAGATGTCACACTTGAAGGGTTTTTCATCCTCGTGTTGTTTGGTGTGAACCTTGAGATCTTGCGGATACTTGAAAAGCTTGCCACACTTTTGACAAATTAACCGCTCGTGCAGGTGCTCTGCTCGTTTGTGGTTATCCAGGTAGCAGCGATAGGTGAAGGCTTTCGGACATTCGTCGCACTTGAACCGTTGATACTCGGCGTGCTTACCGCGGTGAACCACCAAGCTTGAAGCTGTCGCATACTTTTTACCGCACAACTCGCAAACGAAAGGCTGAAATTTAACAAACGGTTTAAGATTTTCGAAACACTTTTACTAACAGAAAATATTACCCCACTCTTGCCAGTCAAGTCCGGATGAAGCGCTAGCTTGTGCTCCTTGAGCGCTTTTCGTCCTTTGAAGGATTCTCCACAGAAGGAACACTGCATTTCACGCTTGGAACCTTGGCGCGTATCCTTCGGGTTGGCTTTACGCTTGCGTCTCGGTTTTGGTGACTCGCCATCACAGGATTGCTGGTCCTCAGATGAACTGTGAAGTTCGTCTTTCAGATCCAGTGGTTCTCGCTTGATTTCCTCCTTTAAAGTCACGATGGCCTCAGTTGTCTTTGAAGTTACCAGTTTCTGAATAAAATTACACAATACCTAATTTAGTCATTAAAACTATAAAAGAAACAAAAAAGAAATACTAACTGCAAGAGGTTCGTCCTCACTGTCGGACGACGAGGATTCCCGCGCTTCCTGTTTCATTGCAACGGGTTTACCCGGAAGTTCATCATAGTTTGTCTCGATGAAATGTTTCGTATCACAATCCTGCTGTTCCAAGCTTTTCGGCTCATTTTTGGCTTCAATCGTCTCACAATTCAGTTCCTCCATCGCTTCACCTTCGGCGAACTCACCAGCAAGTGAATAGTCATGATCATTGTAGTCACCAATCGATTCCACTTCTTCGTAATCCTCAACTTCATCGTTTAGTCCCAATTCATCCTGAACGGTATCTTGAGGTAGAACTCGTTCAATCTCCGTTGTAATCGTTTTCACAACGATCTGCGCATCAGCGGGAAGTCCTTCATAGTGAATCACCTCGTACTGCTGAATGATTTCAGGTGGTTCCGTCACTTCAATAGTCTGGATTATCGTTTCCTGCACGGGACCACCATCCCAATCAACCAGTTCGGTCTCATCAACCGGTTCAGAATCCTTTGCCGGTTTCTTCGGTTTCGGCACCCCCTTCCGGTTCCAGCCATTCTTCGGCGCCGCCACCTTCAACTGTTCCAGCCCCATCTCCTTCCAGTGGTTCCGTCGGTTGTGATTCTCCAGGTAGTCCGCCTTGTTGAAGCTATGGCAGCACATTTCACACTGGAACGTCCGTCCCCGTAGCTTACCATGCGACTGCAGCTCGTCTTCTTTCTCAAACTTCCGGTCGCAAAACCCACACCGGAACTGGAAGTGATCCTGGGCGTGAATCTTCCGGTGCGTCATCATGGCGTACACGCTGTGAAACACCCGTCCGCAGTCGGGACAAATTCGTTTCTGGTGGTTCCGCAAGTGCAGCCGCAACGTTTTCCGATGTTTGTACGTGACTCCGCAGATTTGACACGTGTGCGACCGTTCCGTCGTGTGGACCTCACGGATGTGTTGCTTCACGATCGACGGAGTGGCAAACAACGAATCACACTGGGGGCACTTGGTGCCTTGCTTTGTGTGACGGAACACGTGGCAGTCCAGGGCGGTTTGGCCGCGGAACCGCTTCGGACAGTGCGGACATTGATAGGGCAGTTCGCCGGTATGAAGCCTCATGTGGACTTTGAGCGTTCCTTTGTGCATGAAGCGCCGATGGCACTGTTCACACTCGAATTCTTTTATTCCGTAATGGATTTGTTCGTGTTGCTTCAGAGTGGCTCGAAATTTGAACCGTTTACCGCATATTTCGCAAGAAATAACCGGTTTGGCTGAATCATTTTTGTCATCATCTTTTTGCTGTAAGCAAGAAGTTACGTTTTTAATTTTTTTATTCAATTTATAAAAACTAAAAGTTGAAGGTTTGTCGTAAACCGTTTGAAAAAATTAAAAATAAAATTCTATCAGAATTCTACTAGAATTCGGTAGAAGTCGGATAAAATTCTGAGTCAAAAGTTTAAAAAAGTCTATCAGAATTCTACTAAAATGCGTATGAAATTGTGAGTCAGAATTCTACCTCAATTCGGTCAGAGTCGGATAAAAGTCTAGTATTTCCGATTAAACCTCAACCGGTTCATGTTTTGGATCGTAAATAATTTCCTTACCTTCAAACTGCTGTCCTCCACTTCCAAGTCCGGTTTCCTAGGCCGCCCTCTCTTCCGAGATTCCAACGTCCGGCCTTCCTTATCGGCAACCGACGCAGAATCATTTTCACCAACCGGTAATTCTCTCGACTGGGATGCCTTCAATTTTGCTCTATGCTTTTTGTCAGATCGCTTTTTGGAGCCCTTTTCTTCACTTTTCACTAATTTCTCACTTTCACCAACTTCTTGGACCGATTTTTGCCGAGGTGGACGCCCTCGCGGCATTTTTATCCGGCACGGAATCACCTGAAAATTGCACTTTTTGATAAGAAATTTAATCCGCGGAACAACGCGATAACGCGATTAGAGCGGTTTCGAAAAACAAACGAAACGAGGTGTAAACACGCAAAACGTCAAAACAAACGAGCAAAGTTGCCAGTTCGTGGTCTTTCAAACCAAAGATGAGAATTACCCCAAATTGAGTACCAACAAATTAACTCATTTTCCACACACGATTAGGTTACAATTTTATTTTAAAATTTTAAGCGTCTCCAATGAGTTCATGAGATTTAACATTATACCACAACCCCTCCCGGCAAAATCAGCCCTCCTCCGTGCCATTGCTGTCCTCGACGCGGCTTTTGTTCTTCAGCAGGTAGTTGGCCAAATACTGGATCGGGTCCTGGGGTCGCTCCTTGGCAAGCGCCTTCAAGCCCTGCAGCAGAATGGGGTTCACGGTTTGGTCCAGATATTGGCGCGTCGGTAGCGACTGCAAGTCTCGGCCCGATGTCTTGCGTCCGTTGTCGTTTGTCGATTTGTTCTCTTTCTCCATCATTGGGGCTGGAAAGAGAGGGAGAGGGAGACAAATTAAGGTTTTTTTATTCTTTAGAAATCTCTGAATAAAACTACACTTTTAAATTAATACTTGAAACGAAAACATTTCACCAGAGCGTAACATTCGATGTAAACAAAAAATTTATGCAGCCCATACAACAACAAAAATGCTTGTCTACGTTTTTGAATAAGCTAATTCTCAAATTCTTCTTGAATTCCAAAATTTTACCATTTTTGCGGCCATCTTAGATTACAGAAAAACAAATAGCTTTGGAACATATCTGGAGCCTTACGGCTTTGCGCCCCATAAAAGCGCGTTTAATGAAAAGCCGGATAGAAAATAAGGATAGAGACCCAAATATTTATAAAAATTAATAATTCGTATATCGATTATCTAGAGTGATATTTTTACGAGGATCTCAGATAATCAAGTACAAACCGTAAGAAAAAATTCTAAATATGTATTCAAAATTTATAAATTTTCTAATTTTTGATTTAATTTTTTTTTAATTTTTGATTTCAATTTTGAATTCTGGAGTTTTTTTTAAAAAGGTCCAATAAACCAGATTTCCAGTTTTTGCTTTTTGGGTGTTTTTAAAACCGCCTTGAGTCAGGGGTATTAAAAAACACCCAAAAAGCAAAAACAAAAAAAATGGTTTATTGGTCCTTTTAAAAAAAACTCCAGATTTGTTTTTTTTTTCATTTTTAAATGTATCAAGCGATTGGTATTGAATAATGAATTTCTTCTGTCAAACTACTACTCGAATCGGATTTTCCATTATATTTTATTTTAGTTTTCTTTGAATTTCGTATTTTTTTAAATTATAATTAATATTTGATTTTTTTTCAATTCCACATTTTTTATTTACAAAATAATAAAATAATAAATTTAAAAAAACTGGAGTTTTTTTTAAGGTCCAATAAACCAAATTTTCAGTTTTCACTTTTTGGGTGTTTTTGAAACACCTAAAAAGCAAAAACTGAAAAATTGGTTTATTGAACCTTTTCCAAAAAAAAACTCCAGAAATATTCTTTTTTTTCAATTCTTGAATTTCTGGAGCAATTTTTTTTTGTACTCTTATATTTTCTACAGTTTTAATTTTTAAATTCTTGAATTTTTAAATTTCTGAATTTTAAGATTTTGAAATTCAGAACTTTTTTAAATTTTGGATTATTGTATTATTTTTTTATTTCAAAATTTATGAATTTTCACAATTTTTTTTAGCAACATTTGATTTTGTTTTAAGAATTCTTTAAATTTCTTTATTGCCATGTTTAATTTTTAATTTTTTTTTTTTGATATTTGGCGTTTCCTTGGGCGTTTCAAATATTTTAATCTATGAATTTCTTTATTTCATGCCTGCATCCTACAAAATGTTAGTAGTTCCATAACTTTCTTCGCCAAAATATTAAGTCTCTATAAAAATAATTGTAAATTCTAAAACTGAAAAATTCAAAAGTTAAATTAAAAAAAAAAAGATAAATTTGAAATAAAAGCAAAAACATTAGGAAACAGAACATTTCAAATTCATGAAACGAAAACAAATAAGATCTGAAAATAAAAATAAAAAATTCAAGAGTACAATAATTGAAGGTCAAAAATTCTAAAAAAAATACAATACATTGTAAATTGTAGTAAAATCATAAATCTAAAAATAAATCCAAAAGTTTCAAAGCATTCAGAAGTCACGGATTTTGATTTTTTCCAAGATCTTATTTTTTTATGAAATTTGAAAATCTGATTTTTGAATATGGTAAAACAGAATGCTTAAATTGCATTAACAGTGTGAAGTCAAAAAGCAACAAAAAAGTGTTTTTTCATAACCGTGTAAAATTGTTATCATGTTGAATGTGATCTAATATTAAAATTTGTTTTTTTAATGGCATTTAGCAATGAATTCAAGGGCAGTTTTACATGTTAAACTTTGCTGGAATAATTTATTAAATTTACACAGCAAATTAAACTAAATAATGTCCACAAAATCGGGCTAATCACCGAACTTACCAAATTTCTTTGAAGCAGCAACGTTCGGCGTTCAATTTGTTTACAGTGCGAATGAGATCTAATTTCTGACATTCGCCGCACGGTCGTCAACGAAAATCAACGCACGCTAGACCGGCTGGCCACACTGGTTTGACACATCGCCCGTGAACTGTCAGGCGGAAAATATTTTTCTTTCTAATCAGCGCTCGTGGGAAAAAATCACTTGTGTCGAGTATTTTCAACTAAATTTAGTGCGATTAGCGAAAATTAAGCGATGGCGGAGCTGCTCATCGATCCCAACATCCGCGGTTGGGTGTTTCTGCCGATTGTGGTCATCACCTTCCTGGTCGGAATCATCCGCCACTACTTTTCGATATTGATTTCCTCCCAGAAGAAGGTCGAGCTCACCCAGATCCAGGACAGGTGAGAATCTACCTCTTTGTATGTTGGAAGGGTTGACTCAAAGTCGGTTTTCTTCGCAGCCAAGCGATGATCCGGGCGCGTCTGCTGCGGGAAAACGGCAAATATCTGACCCCATCGTCTTTCGCCATGCGCCGACACTACTTCAACAACGAGGAAACCGGATACTTCAAGACGCAGAAGCGCGCCCCGCCAAGTCCCAACTCGACGGCGATGCTGTCCGACCTGGTCAAGGGTAACTTCATCAACGTACTGCCGATGATCGTGATCGGTGGCTGGATCAACTGGATGTTCTCGGGCTTCGTCACGACGAAGGTCCCCTTCCCGTTGACGCTCCGTTTCAAGCCGATGTTGCAGCGCGGAATCGAACTGGCCTCCCTGGACGCGGCCTGGGTCTCGTCGGCCTCGTGGTACTTCTTGAACGTGTTTGGTCTGCGCAGCATCTACACGCTGGTCCTGGGAGAGAACAATGCGGCCGACCAGACGCAATCGATGCAGGACCAGATGTCCGGAGCGGCAGTCGCGATGCCACAGGATCCGAAGGCGGCCTTCAAGGCCGAGTGGGAGGCGCTGGAGATTACCGAGTATCAGAACGCGTTGGCCAACGTTGAGGGTGATTTGCTGGCGGCGGCCTCGAGCGGATCCGCGGAGGCGAACGCCGTGTTCCAGGACGGGGCGCTGAAGAATTAACCCTTCCTCGACGGTGGAGGCGGTAAGTCGATTAGAGAAAAATTTTGTTGTTTCTAACTAGCGGAAAAGTAAAGCATGCTCTCGCCGGAACATCATGTTTCTGCGAGCCTTAGGCTTATCACAATGCGTTTATATCAAAGCATTTCGGGTGAGACATTGAAATCTTGACGAAATACATTAATTTAGTTAGTCTAAGCTTGACTAAAGGTGTGTGTACGGAAAAGCGATGAAATAAATATCTCACAATTTATGGCTCTTGCTGTGAAATTTACTACGAAAGAACGTCCGCATTCAGACAAATTTCGATAAGTCTAAGCCACGAGTGTGTAATTGCAATATCCAGATAAACGGGAGCAAACTTACAAACTGAAGCAAGATGCAAGTGTTTGTTGAGTTTAACAAAACGTTATCACATCATAAACTTATTTTTACCAAAATGGTCGTTTTCACAAGATTGCAAATGGAATCTCAATAATGTATCAAGAAGTTAGATCTAGAGAGTCCCTTAAAAAAATCCAAAATTCCATGAATATGAAAAAATGTATGTTTTTTTTTTCTAGATTATATTTTCTAGAAGCAAAATAATAATACACAATTGAATATTAAGTATAAGGCAATTTTAAATATTCTTTAAAGTTTTTTATTTGTTTTGAACAAAATTTAAAAAATTATTAAACAATAGAATCTTAATTTTAAAATTTTACAGTTATTTAATTTTCTAGAATTTAAAAATTTGTGGATAAGTCAATTTTTATGTACAACGGCAAAAACACGATTAAAACCCATTTCTGATCCCTTTTTTTCATTTTAATGCAAAAAAAAAATTGCAAGACAACTTTTCTTCGATTGATCAACTATGGTTCCCTTGGAACGACTTGTCAAGATGGACGGCGTGGTTAATTTTTCAAAATTGGTTTAAAAATCCATTTTAAACTCTTTGTGGTCGTACAAAGGGTCATTGTACTGAGAAAAATAAGCTTTATCGCTGTGAACAATAATATCAGCAATCTAAGCTTCATTTTAGGACCCAATTATGGGTTCATCAAATGTTTGAATTTAAAAATATTTGAATT